>NC_059110.1:130771574-130934074 GCF_020740685.1 Jaculus jaculus
CCTGGGCTATAAAATGAGTTTTAGGCAAGCCTGGACTATAGAATGAGATTCTGTCTCAAAAAAAAAAAAAAAAAAAAGAAGGAAAGAAAGAAAGGGAATAAAGAAAGAGAAATAAGAGAATAGGGAGGGAGGAAAGAAGGAAGGAAGACCCATTTTATTCTTTGAGTTCTTCCACAAATCCCAGGGCTGACACTTACTAATCAAGCTTAAGTAGTCACATGTCTAACCCTGAACCAATCACGGGAGCCAAAGTGATGGACTATCCTAATTGATCAGATCACATGCCCATCTTCATAGCTGAAAGGTATTCCCCAAAGAAAGCTGGAGGCATTGGTATCCCAGGATGAGAACAGGGTGTTGGGTGCTGAATCGACCAGTAACATTGTGAGTGTAAACCTCACTGGTGTCATTTATGAACCTTCTCAGAGGTTGGATGGAGCTAATTCGGGACCAGAAACACCACCTCATCAGGTCTTATACGTGAATAGGAGACATTCATAATGGATCCAGGCAAGCAATGGACAAGCCAAAGGTGACCAGGGAGTGGGACCTCCCAGGAAAAGGGGCATAACAAGGCAAGCTGACCTCCAAGCCAATGCCTGTCCTGGTCTGGGGCTCTGTCACTCAGTTCCCCAGGGAGGAGGGAATCCATCCTGGCCTTAGCCTGCCTTTTGCCTCCAAGTAGGAGGAACTGTGTTCTGCCTCTAGCTAGGAAAGGAATAGGGTCAGGGTCTGCCTGGACCATAATGAACACTTTCCCCAGAAATAGCCACTATGTCTTCTTGCACCAGTGAAAATCTTTGCATATGGAGATATTCATCCTGAAAGATTGTAAGATGTTCAAAGAATCTTTCTGAGCAGTAGAGTATATGTCATATATTGGAAAGAAATACACAAAACACTATCAAATGGTATCTCTGGATAATGAGATTGTAGGGAGATTTCTTTGTCCTTTTCTTGCATGTGTGATATACATGCATGTGTATACGCATGTTCACATGTATGTGAACATGTGTGCTTCCGTGGTGGCACTGAGCAGCACCCAAGTCCCCTGTCTCTTCAGTCTGCGGCTGGCCCTGTGGGTGAACAGCTGCTGGAGTCTTCAACATTCTGGTGTGTGGACAGCTGAGGCTGGTGCCGGCTCAGATCTTGTGAGCTAATTTAATAAATCCCATTTTATACGTATTCATTCTATCGGTTCTGTTCCTCCACAGAGCCCTGACTAGAGCAGCTTACCTACATGATGGCACATGCCACCACGTCCAGCATTTTTATAAGGGTGCTGGAGATCTGAACTCAGGTCTTCACGTTTGCATGACAAGCACGCTGCCCACTGACTCATCTCTCCAGCCCTCTTTGTCATATATGTATGTATATATATATTTTTTTGATTTTTTGAGGTAGGGTCTCACTCTAGCCCAGGCTGACCTGGAATTCACTATGGAGTCTCAGAGTGGCCTTGAACTCACAGCAATCCTCCTACCTCTGCCTCCCAAGTTCTGGGATTAAAGGCATGTGCCACCACACCAGGCTACATATGTATATGTATATGTATATGTATATGTATATGTATATGTATATGTATATGTATATGTATGTGTGTATATATATATACATATATATATATACATATATATATATATGTATAGAAAATTCTATAGATATGTATAAAAAATTCTATATACCTTTCTGATTTTCTACCATGACCATTTATTTTAGGGATCAGGAAAAAATGAATATTAAAGAACAAAATTCTCTAAGTGGTTCATATAAAATGTCTGGAAGCAAAGTTTCCCTTATTATAACCCAGCTTTCCATTTATTTTGTTGTCTAGCCATTTCTCCAGGGAAAGGCTCGGCTGTCCCTCAGTCTGGACAATTGGCCTCTGGCTCACTAGAAGCAGGTGGCTAAGGCAGTTCTGTCCTTGAAGCCAGGTTTGGAGAGGCTGAGGCTAGGCCTGGAAGTCCAGGCAATGCATCCCACTGGGCTTGGCCAATGCTCAGGAAATAGGGCTCAGATGTACAGCAGCTGTGACCCTCCCTCAGCCTGGATGCCTCCCCTTCTCTCACCTCCAGGGCTTTTTTCAGGCTGGATGAATGAACAACAAAGGCCTTGTGGCCATCTTAGCCATGCCAAGAAATGGGTGTCATCTGGAGGGCGCGTCAGCTCAGGCCTTTCATGTTGACAAACTGTGTTGATCAGAAGACTAATTGCTTTGCGCTGTCTTCAGCCTGCCAAGTGCACCACAACGATTCACAAATCATTTCTACCATTGACTATCACAGAATGACTTTCCCCTGGTGGAAACAGACATCACACACCCATTGCCTGATTGGGGAATGGGAATTGAACAGAGACGCCATTGACAAAACAAAGGCCCCAGCCAGGACAGAAATCTTCCCCCTAAAGTCAGTAAGATTTACCACCACCACATGCCCAGCCAGGCAGTCAATCTCCCTGCTCTTGGTAAAATTACACTCCCAGACCCACACACCAAATTCTAAAATCCTTAAGAGATGCAGACAGTTCAGCTTGGGAGGATGTACTTTGGGGCCAGGAAAGTTCCAAATGGCAAAGGAGATATGCTGCCTTGTATACTGTGCCTGGAATACATTACAAATGGGAATTGTGAAGGCTGGGGAAATGGCTCAATGGGTAAAGAGTTTGCCCCACAAGCATAAGGACCTGAGTTCAATCCTCAGAACCCATATTAAAATAACAATAAGAAGAAGAAGAAGAGGGCTGGAGAGATGGTTTTGCAGTTAAGTAGAACACTTGCTGGCAAAGCCAAAGGACACAGGTTCACTTTCCTAATACCCATGCAAAGCCAGATGCACAAGGTGGCACGTGAGTCTGGAGTTGGTTTGCAGTGACTGGAGGCCCTGGCACACCCTTTCTTTCTCTTTCTCTATCTACCTCTCTCTCTCCCTCCTCTCAAAGAAATAAATCAAATATTTTAAATTTTGTTTTTATTTTTATTTATTTATTTGAGAGTGACAGACAGAGAAAGAGAGAGAGAGAATGGGCGCTCCAGGGCCTCCAGCCACTGCAAGCGAACTCCAGACATGTGCACCCCCTTATGCATCTGGCTAACATGGGACCTAGGGAGTCTAGCCTCAAACTGGGGTCGTTAGGCTTCACAGGCAAGTGCTTAACTGCTAATCCATCTTTCCAGGCCTAAATCAAATATTTTAAAATGGCAGTGTGTACTTAAAATCCCAGAACTGGGGAGGTGGAGACAGGTGGATCCCTGGAGCGTACTGACCAGCCAGCCTAGCCTAATTGGTGATCCCCAGGCCAATGAGAGTCTCTGTGTCAAAGGAGGTAGATAGTGCCTTTGAGGTTGTGCTTTGGCCTCAGTGCACACACACATATGCATCCTCACTCATGAACAGGCACACGCATGTGCACACTGCACACATACACATGCAAAACCACAATAACCAAAAGGGATCTCATACTTCTCTCTGTAACCTGCTCCATAGCTGTTTATCCTGGCACTGGGTTGGTGTGTGGAGGGACAGTTCACCCTGTTTTGCTTTCGTTGACAGAATGAAAGAGTGCTACCTTCATCTTTAGCTAGCAAAGGCTGTGGTCACGTAGATTTTCCAGTTTGATTCTAGGTGGGTGAAAATGGTCAGGAGAGGGTGCGCCCAAGGAGAGCTGGCTCTGGTCACTAAAGGGCTGAGAGGAGGCAGGCAAGGACCATGGAATAGTGGGTGGGTGGGGAGGGCAGTCTTGAACATGGTGATAGTAAGTTTCTTCCAGAGGCGACACTTAAAGTTTTTCACACTGAGAGATTTGTTCTGGGGCATAGCTGGGCGTGATGGTGCACGCCTTTAATCCCAGCACTCACTCACTCGGAAGGCAGAGGTAGGAAGGTCGCCATGAGTTCAATGCCACACTGAGACTACATAGTGAATTCAGGTCAGCCTGGGCCAGAGTGAGACCCTACCTCAAAAAAAGAGAGAGAGAGAGAGAGATTTGTTCTGGGGCTGGAGAGATGGCTCAGTGATTAAAGGCACTTGCTTGCAAAACCGGACAGGCAGGCTTGATTCTCCAGTACTCACATGAAGCCAGATGCACAAGGTGGCACATACATCTGGAGTTCGCATGCAGTGTGGCAAGATGTGCACCTAGTACCCTCCCTCTCTCCCCCTCTCCTTATAAATAAGTAAAATAAAATAAGAAAGACATGCTGGCTTTTGTTGGGTTGTTTTCTATGTACGTGTGCTTCTGTTGGTGGAGGTGCACATACGTGTACATATGCATATGGGGATGCACAAATGTGGAGACCAGATGACAACCTCAGTGTCATTCTCAAGATGCCTTCTACCTTTTTGGGGGGTGGGTCTATGTTTTTAAGACAGTGTCTATTGGGCTCCAGAGATAGCTCAGCAGTTAACGACAGGGTCTGTCACTGAACCTAGAGTTCACTGATGCAGCTGGACTAGCTAGCCAAAGGGCCTCTATTTCTGCCTCCCCAGCACTGAAGTCGCAGGACATGTACCACCATGTCTGTCATTTTATGTGGGTACTGGGAATTGAACTCACGACTTCATTCTTGATAACCTGGACTTTACTCATTAAGCCATTTCGCCAACTAGTTGGTTGGTTTTTGAGACAGGGTCTCACCCTACAGGTCAAAACTTACTATGTAGCCCAAATTGGCCCCCAGACTTATGGCAATCCTTCTGCCTCAGACTTCTAAGTGCTGGGTTTATAGGCATAAAAACCATATCTGGTTTTTTGTGCTATACTTGCTGTACGAGGACAGACAAAATGGTATGTATGACAAATTGTCATCAAAGGGACAGACAGCACTTTAGCAGTTTGTTGTGGCTGAACTGTTGATCCAAAAAGATATGGCAAAGTCTAACTCCCATTTCTACAAAATATGACCTTATTTGGAACTAGGATCTTCATAGATTTGGGTTAAGATAAGGTCATCAGGGTGGGCTACAATCCAATGACTAGAAAGTACACAGTGGGAGACCTGCAGGAAGGTGATGTGAAGAGACACGGGAAGAAGATTGTGTGAGGATGATTGTTATTGTCACGAACCAAGTGTGACTAGAAGCTGGAAGGAACCAGGGAGGTTCCTTCCTTCACTTTTCAGAGAGGGCTTGACCCTGCTGACACCTTGACTTTGCTTCAACTCAGTTTCCTCTCTTTTCTGACAGGGCCTCACCACATAACCCAGGCTGGCTTTGAACTTGTTGGCCCTCCTGCCCTAGTCTCACCACACCTGGAATGATTTTTCTTTCGTCTTTCACATTATCATGGTGCAAAAGTGATCTGTATTTAGTTGAAAGCATACCTCAGATTTTTTAAAACTTTCATTGAGTTGCGAGCAGAGAAAGCAAATGGGGGGGGGGCACTGCAAATGCACTCCAGATGCATGTAGCGCTTTGTATATCTGGATTTACATAGGTACTGGGGAATCAAACCTAAAGGCTTTGGAAGCAAGAGCCTTTAACCACTAAGCCATCACCTTAGCCCTCAGATTTTTAAAATGTATGTGTGTGTCATGAGGTATCTGTGTCCTCACCCTCTGTGAGACAGTGTCTCATGCGACTGCAAAGAAACTGTTAGACTGCAAACAAATGCCAGACTAGCTAGCCCATGAGCCGGGCCCCATCTCCCATGGTTGTAGGTGTGCTGGGATCACAGATGCATGTGCCACTTTGCACCCCACTTTAGGTGTGTGCTGGGAAATTGAACCCTGCTGATGAGCAACTATCTTTAAGTACTGAGCCATCTCTCTGGCCCTATACCTCAAATCTTTGAATTTTAGTATTTTTCTGGGCTAGTGACATGAGTCCATGAGTCAGCTTGAAGCCTCTGTTTGTGATTAACCATGAAACCACCAAGGGAAACACCAGGAACCCTGCAGCCAGTCAGTAGATTAGGTGTGTTCTAGGCAGTTTGGGCTTATACCATTTTAAACCTATGATAGCGTATCAACTATAACCCTGTGAGTCAAGCACATCTGTAGTACCACAGAGGAGCTTGGTACAGATTGTAGAGAGCCCTGAATTTTGGGCTGGAAATTTCAACTGCTGGCACAGCCTCAAGCGTAAACCATGTGCAAGGCACTGGGGATTCAAAGACAAGTCACCACCTCAGACAGTCTGGTGGGATGTGGCCAAAGTCCTCAAAGGACCTCGAATCCAGCAATTGTACATGAGAAAGCTTCATGCCAGCAATTAGACTGTTTGGCTCTGAGTATGGGGCCAGCAGTGAGAGTTAGGAAGATCAAACTATCACGATGTTGTTGCAGTGTTGCTAACGGTCCCTGAGTGTGCTATGTAGACGGATGTCCAATCACAACTGGTCAAGTGATTATAGTTCAGCCTTATAATGAAACTTCACTGTAGATAATACAGAAAAATACTTGTTGCCATGGAAATATGCCAATGACATTATTAAATAAAGAAACACAGATGGGTCTGGAGAGATGGCTTAGCAGTTAAGTGTGCTTCCTGCATAAGCACAAGGGCCAGAAGGGTTCTGAGATGTGCAGAGTTCAAATCTTCAGATTCCCCGTATACAGATGGGTGTGTCCACATGCACCTGTAGCCCCGGTCCAGCAGAGGAGTGGAATCCAGGGAACCACTGGAGCCCCACAAGCTCTGCATCAGTTGGGAGACTAGGACTGAAAACAAAGTCCAGGTGGAACAGCAGACACCAGAAATTCCACTCTGGCCTCCACTGTAGATGAGTGCATGGGACGCCAGATCACATTGTACATGCACAAGACAAAAAAGATAATCCATGGTGTGTGGTGTGTGTTTGATCCAGAAGGACATTGAAGTGTTAACAGAGGTCGTCTCAATCTTGCCTGACAGTACTACAGACAATTGTTTTCTGTTTTCCTTTTTAAATCCACTCCCCACTACTAGCTCTTGTCCTCCCTTCCACTGAACCCCTTCTTTTTCCTGGTATGTGACCCACGACATCCAGTTAGGGTCGTGACCATAGATGGGGGGTTATTTGCAAGTGCACATGCAACCTTCCAGTGGCTACAACACTGAAGAAAATGTAGGCAATTTTTCTTTTGCTTCCATCTCACAAATATGGAGTGCCTACAGGATAGTGAGTTCTGGGTGATTTTATATATTTATGAATAAAATACGCTTATTCCCTGCATCATGGATGAACAAATAATTAAGTAATTACAATATAGTTATACATCACAACATGGGGGACACAGAGCATTGGCAGCGGGCAGTGACAAGTAAGGATCCCACCATCGAAGAAGACCTCTGACACTGAAATCAAGACCCAAGGGCTGAAAAGAGCTGAGTTCAGGATGAGCCAGGGAAGAGTGTGTGTCCAGCAGGACTTGTTCATACAGAAGAGTACTTAGAGACATGGACTTCAGTGTTGATGGCAGACCGGGCGCTAAAGAAGGCAGAGTAACCCCTATAATGGTTCAACGTGTAGCAAATCCCTTCCAAAATGCCCATAGTACACTGTTGCATAGAAAATTCGTCCTGTTGCAACAAACCCTCCAGGGAGGAAGAAAGAGGCTCCTCAGAGACTCAGGAGGTCAAGTCTGGGAGAGCTAAATTTTAAAAGGTCATAGGACCACTCCCCAGGGTTATAAACAACTGTTGAGGGGCAAACTGACCAGTGTTGGTGGAGCAATTTTCTCAATTGAAACATTCTCTCCCAAGGGGAGAAGGTCAAATCTGGGGGAAAAGGTTGCCAGGAGCCCTCCCTAAGGTTTTATAAAAGGTAAGCAGCGTGTGGCAGGGAAGCAGGGATGACTCTGACCAGCAGAACTGCTGGCAAGTTGAGCTGTGTGTTGTAGACTATGTGACCTCCAGACTGAGCTGACCTCCAGAGATGCAGCTCCCATGAGCAGTCACCGATGCTGGGGTGGGCTTTGTCGTGATGCTGCTGCCCTTGAGTCAACCATTGCTCCTATAGGTAACCTCTCACCCTGTTCAGTGAGTGTATCCAGTAAACTCATTGGTTCACCCAAACTGGGTTTGGTGCAATCGTGCTTTGATCTCTCATCCACACTCTATCTGGGCTAAATATACATACATTTGCCTCTCCTCAGGGTAAAAAATTTCATGCAATACTTGGCGCCCAAATAGGGACGTGACTCTTGGTCCCTTGACAGGTACAGAACCCACACATACACACATCTGCTAAACTGCCAGACCTAAGGTCCTGTGCAAATTCATCATTTGGGACCAGAATAGTACCAGACAAGATCTCACTAGAGCCCAGGCTGGGCTCCTACTTAGGATCCTCCACCATCAGCCTCCCCCATTGGTGCTGGGGTTGCATCACCATACCCAGCTTCATTTTTTTTTATTCTGCCACATCACTCCTTCCCATTTGTTGGGACACATAATATAGTAGAAGCTTGCTATTAGAAATCCATCTGATAGAGTAGAATAATCCTCAGGAAAATGTCTGCAGTTCAGGCACACCTTCTGTTCTTTTGGGAGTTTCTGTACCTCTGTACCACCAGATTATACACTATTCTTTTACTACCTCAACAACAATTTGTTCTTTTTGTTTATTTTTATTTATTTGAAAGTGACAGAGAGAGAAAGAGGCAGATAGAGAGAGAACGGGCACTCCAGGGCCTCCAGCCACTGCAAACAAACTCCAGACGCGTGCGCCCCCTTGTGCATCTGGCTAATGTGGGTCCTGGGGAATCAAGCCTCAAACTAGGGTCCTTAGGCTTCACAGGCAAGTGCTTAACCGCTAAGCCATCTCTCTTTTGAGACAGGGTCTCAGGTAGCCCAAGCTGACCTTATGTAACTGAGGATGATCCTCTTGCTTCCACCTCTATTACAGGCATGCGCCATCACACTTTTTTTTTTTTTTTTTTTGCACCGCTGGACATCAGAGGGCTTCATTTATGCTAGGCAAACATCTCATCAACTGAGCCAAATCTCTAGCCCACATGTTCCTTTTCCAAAAACACCTTGGACTGGGGAGATGATTCTGAGTTGAGTGATTGAAGCACAAGTGTGAGTGTCTGGGTTTGGATTCCCAGCACCCTGCGCTGGGTGTGATGGCGCACACCCGTAATTCTGGCACGGGGAAGGCACAGACAAGATCTCTGCCATCTGACTAGCTAGACTAGCTGAATTGGTGAGTTCCAGCTCCGCGGAAGACCATCTCAAAAGGTGGTGAATGACTAAGATGTCTGATGTCAACACCTGGCCTGTACACCCGCACATACAGATGCAAACTAAATGCCTTTACCTAAGTAATCAAATGGGTTGAAGTACGTTCTTGGGCAACCGCATCTTTGTGTGTGTACGCGTGGGTTTGCGTGTGCCATGACACCCCTGTGGAGGTCAGGACCTCGGCGAGTTAGCGCTCTCACTTTGGGTGAAACAAGGGTCTTTGCTGTGGACACCAGGCTCGCCGGCCCTCTCAGAGCTTCCGGGTTCTCCTGACTCCACCTCCCAGCCTTCCACTGCCACCGGCCCCTCAGGATTATGGGACACATGTGCTATGGCTTTTATGTGGGTGCTGGGGATCAAAACTGATCAGCCTTTTTAACCAATAAACTATCGCCTCCTCCCTTACTTCCTTCTTTCTGACACTGACAGCAGTTCCAATCTTGTCTGGGATGAAGCAAATAAGATCCCTCCCCCCCCATAAACTTCGACTTCAAACCCCTCCACAGAGCCACCAGGGTGAGTTGAAGCAAGAGTCAAATATCAAGATATTATGGGGCTCAAGGTTGCCTCCAGAGGGAGCCCACAAATCCAGGAAGCCACTTGCCCACTGCCAGACCCCTCGGCTCTGCTCCCACCCCAGAGACTCAAAGATGAGGCTGACCTTGTGAAAAATATAAAATTTTAATAAAGGCTACATCTCTTAATTACAATAATTATTGTACCAAGTAATTTTCCTTAAATGAACTCTGTAATGCATAATTTACAGTATAAGTAGAACAAGATGTCATGACAAAAGTCATTGAGTACAAGACGTAATAAAAAGGCATAAAATATATTTGTACATAAACCCCTTTCAAAAAACAAGGGAAAGCTTGAGCCCTCAATACAGGGCGACGCACGGCGAGTCCCGTGCTGGTACAGCTACTGTACTGATTCCAGTCAAGCACTAGCCAGTGGGTTAACACTCTTTGCCGTACACTGTATACAGACGCGTAGCACAGGGAACAATGGCAAACAATGTACTGATTAACTTCACACACACCCGAACGTCAAAGGGAAAGCGTCTGGAGGAGAGGTGCTGCTAGGTCCTCTGAATCCCTGTGGGCGTGGGGGGGGGGGGAGGGGGCGTTCCTGACTGGTTGTGGTCCAAAGGCATAATTTTATAAAGAAAAAAAAAAAAAATCAAGGAATTGTCACTTCAATACAAGCTTGAACCACAAGGCGGTGGCTTCAGCAGGCTCGACCCCCGGGCCCCAGGACTGAGGGGTGAAGGCTTCAGAAGGATGGCCTTGGCCACAGGGTGAAGGCTCCCTCCTCCACGCTGGGTCACCCTACCTAACATGATGATACCAAAGGGGGCGGGTGCCCACCACAGCCCACCCACGAGAGCCTGACGACAAACAGAGCAGCTCAGGGGTGTGCGTAGGGGTTGGGGGTAGGAAATGCACCAATTTCTACGTGTATCAACGGTTGGGCACCATCTTTTAAGAAGCTTGTCTTCACTTGACGCAGTGCAAAGGGTATTCCTTTCTTAACGAAGAAATTAACGCACTCCCAGCTCGGCTCCTAAGTGCAGACAGAACAAATACAACTTCCTCTCTCCCCGTTCCGTGTTTAGAGCAGCATATCCATAAAATTGGGGGGGGGGAATCGACTGTTCAATAAATATCAGTAAGGACTCCTGTTCAGGTAAGCTATACACAGTTTCTCTTAAGTTTATGGATTTCAGATCCCTAGGAAGTCATAGATTATGCATGGCGGTCTCTCAAACAGTCAGCATCTTCGATAGCCAAGAGTGGTCATGTTTTTAATAAATAGTTCAGGCTTTTCTTATCTCAGTACCCTGCTCATGAATAATGAAAACCTTCCCCACCCTCCTCAAGGCCCAGGGGCCAATGCCTCCCTAGACTTTGTTTTCTTCATTGATTTAATTTTCCTTCAAACTGTTGTGTGGCTGTCATTGTAGGTCCAAGACATGTCCCAGAGCTTTGGCTCCACGGTGCACCAAGGCTCAGTCGATCCTCTCCACTTTGCCCAGTATTCTGCCTTCATACATAGGGAGCACCGTTTCATCATCCCAGATCTCCTCGAAAACTGCTCCACAGGCAAACTCGTCACTTGCTTTTTTGAAGTAATACCTTTAAAGGAAAATTGGAAAATCCAGATGAAACCACATCTTCCTATATGGTTTTAGAGCAAAGATGCCAACACAGAAAACCCAGGAGTGCACTAACATGGGTAGGTCAGTCTACAAATCAGCCCATGGTACTTAAAAAAAAATATATTTTGCTTTTATTACAGAGAAAGAGAGAGAGAATGGGTGTCCCAGAGCCTCTAGCTACTGCAAATGAACTCCAGATGCATGAGTTAGCATGTGCATCTGGCTTAAGTGGGTTCTGGGGAATTGAAACTGGGTCTTAGGCTTCCGAGGCAAGTGCCTTAACTGTTAAGCCACCTCTCCACTTTTGGGGGCACCCAGTTCAGGTGGGGCTGCCTGGCCAAGTAAGCCAAGCAGATACATTGTGGGGATGACTATGCTCTCCTAGGCAGTAACCTGTGCCTCCGCCCGCATGGTGCCTACCTGCCCAAAACAGATTTGGGTAGGGGGGGAGTAAGAGCCGCTTCTGTCTCTCTTTTTGGGGGGAAAGGCGGGTGCCTGGTTTCGTTTACAGCACCAGGGTAGGGAGATCTTCAGGAACCTGGAACTCAGCTGCAGGTGGGCCAAGCCTAAGCTGCAGGAGTCTGGAGAAGGTTGGCTGGCAACTAACTCAGTATGGAGGTGGCCCCTTGTCCTTCCCACCCTCCAGATGTCCACACTCCCTGATGGTCCCTTGTGGGTTCCTTCCCTGGCTTCAGGCTCACTCTGTTAAACAGACAGCACTGGGCCTACAGCACCCTCCCCCTTCTTCCTATATCCCTGCCTCCCTTCCCTCCTGCTTCCGCCTCCACCAACCTTGATGAAAACCTCTCCAGCATTCTTCCTTCCAAGGCTTCTTAATAGTACACATGCAAGAGACAGTTTCTCTCAGAACTGCTGTCCTGGTCCAGGCCCACCCTAAGCCCTTGCAGAAGACCCTAGTAAGGCCTTATCCTTCCTAACCTTCTGCAAGGGAAATCCCTCAGACGGATTAAACTTGTCCTTACAAGCTGTCTTTCCCAGCCCACAAAGGCAAGGCCACTCACAGGGGCTAGGTGACCATCTTCTGGGACGAGGGTAGCCTCTAAAACATGTAATTGTGTCTCAAGGCTCAAGGCTAGGGCTTGTTTGTGATTTGGTGTTTTCTCTTGAAAAAACAAAATCAACTCCCCTTATCAATTAAGGGCTAAATCTACTCCTCTTTAGTTCAGGTGAGCTGCCAGCTGGCTCAGGAAAGAGGCTAGTGGTGGCTGAGTGAACGAGGCAGTGACAGGGAGGCTGGCAGCCTCACACAGAAGGGTCAAAACAAAATGCTTACGGAGGGCCTGAGCAGACAGAAAACAGGGAGGGAGGGGAGAGGCCTCGGGATGGCAGACAGAAAAGTCCTTTTTCTAAATCAGAAGCCCAGATCCCAATGGCACCTGCAGCCCCGCTCCAACCCCCATGGCATTTGCCACGCGGGGCTCTCGTAGCATCTCTGTGCAAACACACAGTGACCTTTTCCATAACTACAACCTCTTCCAGCAAGGAGAGAGGCAACGCTCCAGAGGCCCCACCCCCAGGACCTCAAACTCAGTTCCTTGCACTCATTCTCTCCAAGAAGCGGGCTTTTCCACTGCAGTGTGCTTCATGTGGCAAACGCGGCTTTCCTCTGCCATCTGGCACCCACAGCGGCTGGCATGTCGGGAGGACTGTTTGCTTTCTGAATGCCTGCCATGCAGAGATTACTCAACAGAGCCCAGGTCCCTGCTCCACGGCCCCGACTTTGCTGGGCTTTAAGTTTTTATTTATTTCATTAGTGGAGTGCAAACTGAGATGTTGGGGGCCAAGCTCTGCTGGGGCAGGGCTGGGGTTACCCCAATCTACTGTTGGCCATGAAGTCCAACTCAAGCCCTGCCGAGATAAGGCAGCTGGGAGGGCCTTCCCACAGCCTGATCCAATCAGGAAAGAATGTCAGAGTCCACCATTCGTGCATTAAAAGGGGAGGCCATTTGTGCAAGTCTTTGTGCATTAAAGGGGAGGCCAGAGCTTCAAAGCCAAACTTATTAAATGTGCCTTAGGAAAAAAAATCAGAGCCAGATGTGGCCGGAGTAGCAGAGTGAGGCCCTTCCTTCCCTGTGGGCCCCTGCTCAGCCCTGTGCTGCTTCTCCCCTGAAGGTCACCTGCGGTTCCCCTCAAAGTCCAGTCGGAGTCAAAGCCAAGATCAAAATGAATCCCTGGAGGGGCGCACTTGTGTAATTACTTTCACCTGTGTCTTTTCAAGATGAAAAGCAGACGTGCAGCAGCAGCAGCAGCAGCAGCCAGGCCTGGTCCCCAGCTTTGATAACTTTTGAGAAATGCCTCTGCTCTGCTATGACAGGGAGAGGGCGCGCCGTCACACGACCCTCCGGCCAGTCACCTGCAGGTTCTTGCTCCTTTCCCTCTGCAAAAAGTTGTCATTGCTGATCCCTGATGGGTGGCTGGTCAAGCTATATCTGCTTCTTAAAGTCCCTTCAGACGAACTCGCCTGCATCTAGAATGGTGCCCAGCCAGCAGGTTCGAGGGCCCCTCAGGGTTGACACCTGCTACACACAGGCTGTGACTTTATGCATGGCACACAACTTAGATGCAAGCCCAAAGGGCAGGCACCTCCTCAGGGTGCCCTTGGCTGTCTTGCTTGTCTACTCTGTCCTGGGCTCGTGCTCTGCATCTGAGACACACGCAGGGTCTAGATGAACTAAGGTTACACCACAGCCGTCACCTGCCCGGTTAGGAAAGCGGCTGAGAAACAGCTCAGCCAGCCTTTATCCTCAGCCAGGGGTTGAGTTCCCTCCCCAAGGCCCCCGCAAGGAGAGGACAGTGAGAACAAGGGTCAGGCAGGAAGAGGGGCCAGCTCTGCTCACCCTGAGCCCACCCACAGGTCCAGCCCCACCACCTGGCATCCTTGCCAGCATCTTCTTTGGGCGGAAGGGCCGAGCAAGGCAAACACTGATGGCATTCCCTAAGCAGCAGTCTCTGTCCTTCTAGTCCCCTCGAATTTGGCAAGGCCTCTGTAGACCCAAGCCAGGAGCTTCTGGGTTTCCCTCCTCACCATCCCCTCTCCTACCTCCTTCCCTCCCTCCCTCCTTTGCCCCGCCTCTCTTCTGTGTCTGTCTGTCTGTCTCTCTCTCAGACACACACACTCAGAAGTCTCTCAATCTTAGGAAGAGTGTCCACCTCACAGCCAAACACGACTTTCCTGGTAGAGCACTGGCTATGCTTTTTTCTCTTCAATCTTGTTAACCTGAAGAGGTCTCCAGGGATCCCCTCATCAGCCTCCCCTTTGTGGATGCTGCTGAGAGGTGGGGGGTGGGGATAAAAAGGAACCACAATGTCCAAGAGTCCACTGGGGCAGCTCATCCGAGCCCACCACCTCCAACACATGCACACATAACTTCCCAAATCCACCGAGGCCTGCCCAGGCCAGGGGAGCTGCTCCAGGCTCTGACTCTGGCTTCTGAGCAAACAAACTCTGGAACAGAAGAAAAGCCACTGGACTCTTACCTGTAATTTCCCTTTTTGCTGAGCTGCTCTTTAAAGTGGCCCAGGGTCAAGCTCTGAGCCTTCAGCATCCTCCTGTACGGAATCTCTTCTCCACAGAAAAAGTAGGTGACGACCAACTCGCTGGCCTGGAGCGCGTACACCCCTGCCAGTTTCTTTGGCTCTTTGTGACTGAAGATAAGATGGAATGCAGCAAGTTCAGCATCTTAAAGCAGACACACACCAGAATGCACACCCAACACACGCACGTATGCGAGAGTGTCTCCTGCCATGATGGAGACTGCCGCTGTGAGCTTAGAGGCCTGCAGCAGGGCCCTCCCGTAACAGGGGCAGCCCCCTCTAATCCACAGAGCACGCAAGAAGGGATGATTTCCTTCTAACGGGGGTAACATGGTGGCCTCCTCCTGGTTAGCATAAGCAGGGAGCCCACCAGTGAAGACCAGAGAGGAGACCATCAGGGAACTCCACAGGTTTTCTTACCCTGGTCAGGGAATGCTTGAGAGGTAAACGCAGACTGGGGTACACTCACTGTTCTCACAGAGCAAACAATCATAGGGGATAGTCCGCTGTCATTTTCGCTAGCTAATATTTTTTTACAGGGTGACTTAAAAAAAAAAAAAAGCTGTGGGTTGGGACAACTGGTAGACTTCAGAGAAACCAATTCTAACAAGGAACGAGTCTAGGAAGGCGGCTTATGCATAACTCCAAACACTGACTGATGAAGCTAAGAAAGAAAACCTTTGGCCATGTTTTGTTTCCTTGGCAGACTTTAAATGTCCCATCCTGTCATTCAAATGAGTCAACTTCGGCGAGCCCTCTGCAGGTGGTCAAGTTACAAAAATAATTATGGACCAGTTTGGGAAACCATATTCTGTTTTCCCTAAGTAAAACATAAAGATGGTCTTCTCGATTATCTGTAACGGTGAACGGTCATCTTCCTGCTCGAGGGCAAACAAAGCCCTGCGCACTTTGAAGTTTTATGAGGGTGACTCGTCTGCCCATCTGGTAATGGCTTCCTGTCCCAAATGTTGATTCCTGTGAGCCCTGGAGACCTCATGTTGTGATGTAATTTCTGAGTGGAGGTTCCCATGATCCTCACTGATAGTAACATCTGAATTTAATGCTGTGCCTGGCTAGCATTAAAGATCAAGAACAAGCTGGGCGTGGTGGCGCACACATTTAATCCCAGCCCTTGGGAGGCAGAGGTAGGTGGATCACCGTGAGTTCAAGGCCACCCTGAGACTACATAGTGAGTTCCAGGTCAGCCTAGGCTAGAGTGAGACCCTACCTTGAAAAAAAAAGAAACAACAACAACAACAACAAAAAAAAAAAATCAAGAACATTTCATCACCATTTTTGTTTGGTTTTTGCAATGTTGGGGATCAAAATCCAAGGCCTTAAGCATGTGAGACAAGGACTCTACCACTTATGCCTCCAGCCCCCCATCAAGGTCATTTCATATATAAAGAGTTTCACATAAGCACAACTCTATATTCTGATAGACCCTGAAATGTCCAACCACTGCACCAACGTGGTCAGGCCAGATAAAGACACTCACTCTTCTGAAGCCAGGCTGGAGCTGGAGAAGGGTGTGGCTACTGCCTGACCAGCGGCTGAGTGGTTCTTGTCCCTCTGTTGACTGGCCACACAGCACCTGAGGACACAGCCAGAGTGAGGAGTTTAGAGGTGTCCCACTGTCCCCAGCACAAGTGGAGAGCAGACCAAAAACTCCCCCCTTTGCCCTCCCGAGGAGATGCGGACCTAACTTCCATCGCCGAGCAGACCCACCAAAGGTCCTGTGTTAACATGCATTCTGGAATCACCACGCTGAATTCTCTGCGAACCCAGACCAGGCAGTCCCAGCACCAGCAAAGGGTATGAGACTTGACTCTCCGCTAGTCATGGCTACTTATTCACCTAACCAGCCTTACACAAAGTGATTAGGACATTCCTAAGGAATGGGATTTATAAGGAATTACAAACACAATCAGAAGCAATGACTTCTAAAGGCTAGCTCTTATTCAGCCAGAACTTCCTGCCCGACCCTCGAGAGAATCTGTGAGAAAAGAATGCTCTCTAGCTCCCAGCCTCAGCCCTTCTGGGTCCCTTCCACTCACCGTTGCTTTGGGGGCTTGGAAACCTCGGCCAGCCTGCGGCAAGCCTCCTCCAGCTGTGCCAAGGTGTTGGGTGGGGTTAGGGGAGGCACTGCAGGGTCCGGGGTAAACGGGTGGGTCCTGGGGGTCGAGCGGGGGTGTCCGCTACCCCCCCACAGATGATGCCGGCCGACTCGCTCGCTGGAGGATGAGTGGGCAGGCTCCAAGGGGTAGGTCTTTCTTGTGTTTTGGGCACTGAGTAAGATAAGTGAAAGAGAGACAGAGAAAGAGAGCAAAAGGAAAGAAATTGGGTTAGAAAACTGGAAAATGTGAGTTCAATAGAAACTTGTCTATTCTGCTCTCAGAGAAGAAAATAGCTCAACCATAATACAAACAGGGTCATCGCCAAGACGTGACATTTTTGTGGTCTGCCCAGCCCGATGTCTAATATGAAGATGGCAGGAGCAGCCACGTTTGTTCTGCACCGACTGCAGGAATAGCTGTCCCACAGCGTCCCTCTGTACTGAGAGCCGGCGCGGGGGCGTTACCTGTGGGGCTTGGGCTTGCTCTGCCGCTCACTCTCCAGCATCCACTGCCAGACATCCTGTGAACGGTCTCCTTCCTCCCCAGGCAGCTGCAAGGCCCCTGTTCCGCTGGACGCCCCTCCTTCCCTGGCCGGCAGGGTGAGGGCCAGCTCCGTACCTTTCGCACTGCGTCTGGGCAAGGTGCTGCCCCTGCCTCCACTGTGGGGAGTCAAAAGCCATGCTGAAACCCAGCCACCCCGCTGAATCCCCAGGTCTCCGTCAAGTAGGCAACCCAGTGGGGCGAGGGGGCCCTGAGCACCTGTCACTCCCTCACCCTGCAGTGAGCACTTCCCTCCGTTCTTCACCAAGCTAAGTGCCCAAGATGTGTTATGCCTCACTTCACACACGTGCGGGACTCGGGCTGGGAGAAAAGCCGCACCCTAGGACGTGGTGGCCAGCCACTCACCCGGACTGCTCCCCCAGCGAGGGCTCAGGAGCCTTTGGGTGGCTCTTGGTCTTCAGGTAACAGTGATACTCGGTGCCCCCGGGGCACAAGCAGCGCACCCTCTGTGTGGCTTCCGCCTCTATCTCCTCCTTGGTCTTGGGGACAGCGTGGTGGTGGATGTAGTGGTGGTGAACGTGCTTCGTCGTCTGTTTGGTAACGAAGCCCTTACCCCCGAGGAGCGGGCAGGCAGGCACGGGTGGCAGTTTGCCCCCGGCTGGGAGGAGGGGGTGGTACTGCTGATGATGGTGGTGGCGGTCGGGGGAACGGGAGCGAGGGCTATAGCGGCCCAGGCTAGGGGGCGACTGGCAGCCGGGGGTCTTGAGGACCCTGGACAGGTGGTCATCCAGAATGGTCTGTGGGTCCTCTTCGTAACTACCAGAGGGCAGGAGGGACAGCGGGTGCTGGGCAGGCGCTCCGTCCCGTGAGCTCAGTGCCTGCTCGGAGCCCTCCTTTTCTTCATCCTAGAAGCAGAAGGGGGGGAGGGAAGTAACATGAGATGGCACCCCAGGCCCAGGTTGACGTCAGCACACGTGGCACGGAGGACGCGGCCTGGCCCCCTACCCTACCTCGCGGATCTGCTGCAGCCGCTCCTCCAGGCTGTGCCGGCTCTCCAGCTCCAGCTTCAGCTTCTCCAGCCTCGAGATGAGCTCGGCTGCAAAGGCAGCGGGCTCCACGGGTGTCATCTCCTTGGGCAGACGATGGGTTCTCTAAGGGCACGGGAGGAAAAGGGACGGCTGCCGTCAGCAGGCTGCGCGTGCACTGGCAGCGTGAGCTTGGTTGGAGCTCCCCGGACCCAGGGACATGTGCTGCGTCCCCATGTTTGGGTGGAGAGTGGATGGCAAGGCGGCCTAGGCTGCTCTGGACTTTTATGCACTGGCTCTGAGGCCTCATGGAGAGCCACGGTCCCCACCAGCATTTGCCTTGGGCAGGAGCAGTTGGTCGCACTCCGAGAGGCCCTGCTCGTTCTCTCTGCACTACAACCAGCCCATCAGTAGCTACTCTGAAGTAGAAAATCTTCAAAGACTGTTGTCAAACATCAAAAAAAAAAAAAAGAGGCAGCCCTCTGAGGTGGGGAGGGGAGAGAAACTAACTCAAGGAATAAAAGTAGGATCTAAACAGAAAGGGAGTTGGAAATTTAAAAGAAAAAAAAAATAAGATTGGAAAAGAGGTAGGGGGGAGGAAAAAAAAAAGAGGGGAAAAAAGTCACCGGCCCCAGATCAGAGCAGAAGTAGTAATTTATTTCCTGGCCGCACACTGCGCACCTTTGAGGTGGTGTTGTCTCAACACTGTCCTCGATCTCCCTCGCTTTTCTCCTCCCCTCCTCCCTATCTCTTTGTACAGAAAATGAAGAAAGCTGCTGCGGGCTAGTGGCAGAACACTGCTGAGCTTGGCTGCCTGAAGCCGATCTATCAAGGGAATAGGGAACATCTCCAAATCAAGAGCAGAATATAAAAAGGCGCCGAGAACGCCTGCCAAAAGCAGCACGCAGAGAACCCCCACCGCCCAGCTTTCTGTCCTTTCTGTCATCCCGCTTCTCCCCTCTCCGTCCCCCCACCTCTCCACTTGTTCTCCCTCCTTCCTCACCTCCCTCATACTCGGCCCTTTCCTCTGTAGTGGGGACAGCAGAAAGCCAGCTCGCCAAGGCCAGCATCTCCCCAGCTAAGAAGAGGAGGCCTCACCCCGGCAACCACCCAGCCGCCGGGCAAGCGAGACCGGGGACAGAAAGGCCTGCGCAGACGGCTGCTCTCACCCAGGCTGGCTCCATGCACCCCCCACCCCGCCCACCTCAAAGCACTGCCTGGTGGAGAGACTCCTTTTGCACACCCAGGACAAAATCATCGTATTTTCAACTTTTCTTTGTTAACTCACACACACCCAGCACACAGCACCCCTTGAAATTGTTTTGCCAACTATATTGTTTCTCTGTGTTGGGAGGAGGATAAATCCTGGAGGTCTTATGAAAAGCAATCTTAATATCTGATGTTAAGACAAGGGAACTCTGCCACTGTCTACAGAACGAAATTTGGGAGAAGGGTTACAATCTGTGCACTGGTGTGACGGTGGGTTAGCAAGCTGATGTGTTAATTTTCTAAACCAACATAACTGGACAGACCAACCGAGTTGTCTGAAGCTGGTGGGAAGGATTCATAAAGACACCTGCTGTAAGGCCGGTATTCTCTTCTCCTCCAAACACCATCCTCGCATCCTGGCCACGAGGCTGTGTAAGAACATAGCCCTACTGGGGAGATGATTTAGTAATGGTGCTTGCCTGCGAAGCCTAAGGATCCTGGTTCAACTCCCCAGGACCCACCTAAGCCAGATGCACAAGGTGGTGCATATGGTGTCTGGAGTTCATTTGCAGTGCCTGGAGGCCCTGGTATTATACTCATTTTATCTGCGTCTTTCTGCTTCTCTCACTCTTCCTCCAATAAATAGATAAAATATTTTTAAAATTTTAAAAAAAGAACATAGCCCTAAAATAGGAATGTTAACAGAGTGACTTTCTTGAGTATGGAGCAAATTTGTGCTGGCTGCTGTCAGGGGCATGGAAGTAAGAGGCAAATTCTCAGAGAAGCCCTTCCCCTTCCAGCCGAAGCAGAGCAATCAGTTTCACACAGGAGCTTCACTTCCGGACATTCCATTCCTTCAGTATTTGTGGGGCAAATTCACCAGAGCAAGCTGGAGAGTTCGACAAGACAAGACTGCAGCTGCTCTTAGAAGTCAGTCTTGACTGAGCTGAGCAGTCAGCGGGAGAAGCAGGAAATCCCAGGGATGTGGTTTTCCTTCCAAAGTGGACAGAGATCCTTCTAACCTCACTCACTCCAGTGTTTGGTGAGCACCTACTCTATGTTAGAAGCTGTTCTTTAGTGTGAGTACAAAATCTAACAAGACACCATTTCCTGCCTAGCTGGTGTGCGTGGGGGGGGGGAGGGGTGCTTCCAGTCTAATGAGCATCACTTGCTTTCTGGAAAGGAGCTAGTCTGGTATCTCAAAGAGAAACGGCCCATTCCTCAATTCAGAAAAGGGGAAGATTGCTCAGTGGTTAAAGGCAATTGCTGACAGAGTTTGCCAGCCCAGGTTCAATTCCCCAGCACCCACATGAAGCTGCTCAATGGTCGGGCTTGTCTGTGCAAGAGACCCTTTCTCAAAGAGGGTGGGATACAGGCCAAAAGAAGTGTTACCTTGAGCTTCAGAATGTCTCAACAGAAGAACCGCATAATACTGTCTGTCACGTCTTCCTTCCTCTCCCCTTGCCCTGTGGGATCTCGGGGACTACTCCTGCCTTTCTCTACACTGCCCTCCTATGCCTCGTTGAGTCAGGACTGCAGAAAGCAGCACCTCCCCCATCCAATCTATACTCACCGGGAAATGAGGTAGAGACACTTGGCCATTGGCCTTCACACTGCGATGCATTTCTCTCTGGAGCTGTTTCTTACTCCCCATGCGGTAAGGAGGGATTCCGTCTCTACGAGAAAAGACAAAACCCACAGGCTCACAAGGATGCTTTCAGCACGTGAGCTGACTCACACGTGCCATCCTGAGATTCTGCCAAGGGACAGGGCTCCATGCTTCCATGAGTGAGCCACACATCTCCAGATGCAATCACTGTTCCCATGGGGAAGGAGCCATCCAAGGTCAAATGACCAAACCTACCTCAAACCCTGCCTGTCAGTCATTTCTGGAAACTTGGCTTCCTCTCGCACTCAGGATCATAGACTTGGAAAAAGTGTGTGTGCTTGTCTCTTGGGCTACTTGCTGTCTTAGAACTGGCTTATAGTCTAACTAGCCCAATACACAGTGACATGTCTTCTATTTTCAAGGGCCCAGACAGAAGATTCTTGGGCTCCTCTGGTCCTTCCAATAGTCTTGTGCCACTGCAATGTCTTACTGGGGTGCGTTGGGAAATCAAGACCACAGAGTCAGAGCAAAAGGCTGTAGGGACAGGACAGGGACCAGACCCACAGGCTCACCCATACTAAAGGCACAACAGTCAACCTCTGGTGGTTTGAATGTAAAAATGTGCCCCATAGTCTTACATGGTTTGCACAGTTGGTCCCCATCTGGTGGCAGTTTCAGCACGTGGTGGAGCCTTTGGGAGGTGGAGCCTTGCTGAAGGAGGGGTGTCACTGGGGCCGGACCCTGAGGCTGGCCAGTCCAGCCCCACTGCGTGTACTACACAGCTCTCAGTGCTGCTTCCCAGCTGAGGGGACGAGATGTGATGCCAAGCTTTAACCTCCCCTTGAGACTCCAAGCGCAACAAACACTCTCCTCCATATGCAGCTTGGAGAGGGGAGGCGGGTGTTTTGTCCCAGCAACAAGAAGGTAACTGCTACAACATTTCCAAATTTCTTCTCATAAACCCTCTGGTGATTTCCCATTGCTTCAAGCCTATCACCTGACCACAAACTCAAGAGACAGAAGACCATTGTGGGAATTTGTGCAATTCACAAAAATAAGCAAGATCTACTCTATGCCAGACCTTGTTCTAGGTTCTAGGCCAAGAGTTCAGTGAACAAAGGGGAAAGAAAATTCAGCAGTCCTTAGAAAGTTAATATTCTAATGGGGTGGCACAAAGTGTTCAAAGGTGGCAAGCACTAAGATAAAGTTACAAGCAATAAAATGGGAGTCCCTGGGGATGGAGAAGGAGTGATTCTAAACCCAGGCATTGGTCAATGAAGTCCTTCATAGGTAATCTTTGGGCAAAGACCCAAGCAAAGTATGGGCCCATATGGCCTTCATCATACTATTTAAAAACAAAACATGAGCAAGTGGAGGGGGGGAAGCTTCCACTCAGATAGATCCACTAAAAACAGGACTTGGAGCTGCTACAATTTTCTTTTTTAAAGAATTTCATTCTTGAAAATAGTAGAATGAAAAAAGAAGAAGTAGTAGAATGGTGAAGGTATGACCCTCCCATTGATGGTCCTTCTGGAGACCACTTGCTCACAAAGCCTCAGGGTCCCATGTTTCCAGAGGAGTCACATTCTGCAACTGCAAGCACAGGATGACAGGAAGAAAACCCTGTGGCTCTTCAGCAGTGGGTAACAACCACCCATGTCTAAAGACACCAACGGAGTGGCCAGGAAGTAATGAGTGACCTGGGGCTTCTCACTGCAAGGCCCCAGAGTCTTAAGGGAAGGCAGCTGCCCTTGGCCAATACAGGGTTCCTGAAGGGAGGATGAAGGTTAAGTTCATCCACACACAACTAAGCCTTCACTGAGGAGCGCAGAGAGGATAACTGCACCGAGGGGCGTGAATAAGACCACCAGAAGAGAGATCGGAAGCTAAAGCAAGAGTTTCCAGGTTCAAGTCCTGCCCCAGAGAAGCTAGGACGTCAACGAAGCTAGTTGGCCAGAACTGGCAGGAGACAATGAGGCCTGCACTTGGCCAGGCCCTTAACGGTGGGGAGGGTGTAACTTCAAGCCCAACAACTTACTGAGGGACATCTCCAGTTGATGTTGTCAAGATGCAGAACTCCTACCTTGGCACCATTTTCCTGATAAACCCTTCAGTCAACAGCCAAGTCCCACCCAATTCCAGTCCGAAGTCACCAGTTCCCACAAACCCAAGTTCAGGTTCTGGTTTAGATACCTGATACCTCAGACTTCATTCTCACAGGTTGGAGCTGAGGAACAGAGCGCTTGCCTGGTATGCAGGAGGCCCTAGGTTCCATCCCCAAGAAAATAAAAGCAGAAACGCACTTCGCTTAAAGCCACTGTCAGGAGCAGTTAGGCCCAGGATCCCAACCCAAACCACTGCTGGGCTCCAGACCACGCGGCCTGCCCTCAGCCACCTCGCCTCAAGGCCCTCATGTGCCTCCACACCCTCCACCACCACTCCTGGCCCCAACCAGGGAGAAGCTTTCTAAGGAGTTTGAAATTGGAACACTAGTTGCTAAGCCCCTAGAAGCCACCTGACATTTTGCAAGGACAATTGTGAAACTGGAGGATATTCTGGAAAGTCCTCATTTGGTGTGCACTGACACTGATTGTGGGAAAGCCAGGCAGGACAGAGAGGGCACGGAATGAGTCTCATGTTGGTGTGATCAACTCCTGCTGCTCCGGAGATGCAAGAATGCCCTTGCCCCTCACCGGCTCTTCTTCTGGAATTTAATGACTGAGGGCACTGCTCCAGCCTTCTCCATGACAATCCTAGAGGGCAATGGTCACAGACCAGCCCTAATGATAGCACACCAACATATGGCTTCAAGACCTCCATCCGTCCCCTCCAAGGCTCTGCCCTTGAGTTTCAACCAATAGTCTTCACTCTTGAAATCAACTGGTAGGGCTTTTATACTTCACGTGCTTCCTCCATAGAAGGCAGAGGGGACAAAAAGCAATGAGAATGAAGAGTGGGGAAGGAGGGAGGTGTGCAGCAGGTGACAAGCTGGGCATGCCACAAGAGGAACCAATGACTTCCACAGAACCCATCATATCCCAGCCCTTCCAACACCTGGGACAGGTAAGGGCCCTCACTACAGGAAAGGCAACTGTGACCAGAGATCACAGGGGAAAGAAGGTCCAGCCTGGAGAGCCCCAAGAGGCTCAAAGATGCTTTCGCTAAAATACGGCTTAAATTCCCCCCACTCAGCCAGGATTCTTCTTACGGAAACAGCCCTTCATTCCAAAAGTGGGGCCTTCTCTTTCTTCTTCTCACGCTCAACAGGTCTATGATCAGAGTCCTGGCTGCTCAAAACTGTGAGCTGAAGAGCACCAGAGTTTTGGTCCCTCTAAGTCTCCTTTAATTATAAACATTTTAACTAACAAGCCAGGACCCAGCTGTTTCTGGGGAACATTGAGTTTGAAGACTCCACTTAGCTACCATTGAAGCAGAGCCAATTAGCTTAGCCTTTTGACTGCATTGTGGCCGACCTAACCTGAATGTTGCTTTCTGGTGGCTTTGAAGCAGCAGACTCCCCTGCACGCGAGCCACGTGCATCTGCCTTTGGCAGCCACTCTGAGGCAGGCTCCCATCACAGTCAACATCGAAAACCTGGTTTGTAAGATAAGTAATATTTGAAGTTCACTCAGGTATGTTAGCCGGTATTCAGAGCAAACCTCCTAACTAAGATATAAGGATATAAAAATAGTAAATAAAGCTGGGCATGGTGGTGCACGCCTTTAACTCCAGCACTCAGCGAAGCAGAGTTGGAAGGATCACCGTGAGTTCAAGGCCACTCTGAGCTAAAGCAAGACCCTACCTCGAAAAACCAAAAGAGGAAATAAAATAACTTGTGCCACGCCCTCCGTCGAGTGGGCAAGTCAACTTATGCTAATATGGGGATGCGCAAAGTAGAAGTGAGGTATATCCGACCGCAGATAATCCTGGCTATAGTAGCAATTTCCCCACCAAAAGACAAGACCAAGAAGCCTGAAGGCCCTGGGCTGGGTGTTCCTGAACTTGGGCAGCCAAGCGCAGGTTGCTTCTGATGTTCGCAGCCGCCCTTCAAGGCGTCCCTATGGCTCTGCCATAGCCTCACGCTCCTCCTGCCCCAAATGCTCCAGAGATTAGGGCTTAGAATTTTGCTGGAAGTCTGGCAGTTAACTTTGGAAAAAAAAAAAATTTTTTTAAGCCCCTTCTTCCCAGGATGCAGGTTTCAGAAGTAACAGGCTCATAAAAGCAGCCTTCTCAGAAGCTGAAAATGGAGACTGAAAATCTCAGCCATCTGTATTAGGGCTTTTTACTTAGTGGGAAAACAGAAGTCAGCAGTGGGCCCTGGGAGAGGGCAATGGTTTGCGTGAAGGCCTTGCCTGCTCTCCACACCCAGGCCCTGGCATTCAGCTCCCCTGGAAGAACCGAGTCCAGGCCAGCCTTGCCCCACCTTCTACCCAGGCCTCCTGCAAAGGCCCAGGGGACTTAATTGGTTCTGTCGCAAATGAGACGATTGCTTCCCTGGGCTTGTTTCTAATGAACTCCAACCTTCTGGAGTCTATTTAAGGCTGCCTAGGGACCCCTTCTCTCCCCCCATCCCTGTCCCCTCCCAACGCCCAGCAGGGCAACCAGCCCTGCTCCCCAGCCCCTCAGCCCCTCGCAGCCCACGCTGGCCATTGTGGGGAGGAGAAACAGCCAGGGCTCTTTTCATGCTTTATGGGGCGCGCCTATTCACTTGTTCAAGGAAATTTCAAAGGGGCCTGCTACCCTCTTATCCCCTCTAAGCTTCCCTGGATGAACAACGGGCTGAAAGCGATTCGGCTCCGCTTTTCATCCCCCACACCCTTTATTTCCCGCTCGGTGCTCTCATCTGCACGAGGCCCACAGTTGGCAGAGCTGGTGGGGGGGTTCTCATCCCAGCCCTGGGAATCCCAAGTGACCGCCCAGCTCAGGACAAATCTTGCCCACGCAGGGCAAGCCCAGCCAAGCCGCACTTCACATCGCCCCAAGCCTTTAGTGCAAGCCAGGTCTGTTCAGCAGGACCGAGGGGACCCCAACCCCACCAGGAGAAGAGAACCCCACACATGGCTAGAGACCCACCGGAACCTCACCAGGTATGAGTAGGCTCCATCCAATGGGCTCATGGTTCTGGAAGCTGCCCTCCCCCCTTAGATGGCATGAGATCTTTGGGCATCTTCCACTGATACCAGCTGTCCTCCCATGCCCAGCTAAACATGTCCAGGTGGGTACACCTGTGACAAGGAATCCCACAGAGTGCCTGAGCCAATACCACAGCCCCTCCGAGGTCTGCAAGCCTCCAAGGTAGGTCTGCAAGCCTCCAACTTACTTCCTCTCCGCTTCCTGGTTGACTCATTATCCATTCATGGCTACACATTCAACCTCCCAGGCCGGCCAGCGGGGGCACGGAGCTTCTGCTCTAGTGAAGGGAGGCCCTTTCCTGTCCCTTCAAGTGGGCTGTACTGCCTCCACACCACTCCTTGCTACCAGGAAACCCTCTCTGGACCTGAAGGTAGCTTAGCTAAAATGACAGTTTTAAAGTCACTTCTAAATGAAACTGAGAGCATCCGTTCCTCTGGGAAGGGAATAAAAGAATAGTAGATGGAGAGGAATCAAGAAGCACTCCTCCTCACCCTACCCAATGATGACTGATGAACAAAAAGAAACCCAAAATGGCTTCAGGGTCGCCTGAGGAGCTAGTCCCACTAGCACATCTCTTGGTCAAAGTGTCTGGCCTGGGTCTGAAGTCCGCCTTTTCCAAGAATGGTAAGGGGCACAGGGGGCTACCTCCTTTCTAGTCGGTCAGAAGTCATCAGTAAGTGTCTACCTTGCTGATTGGATCCTGTGAGGATCAAACAGAAATAAGCATGGGACCACACCCAAGTTAGGTCATCACGCACCCAGAATAACACCCCAGTGATGGGGGCTGAAACCCAGCCAAGGGCCAGGAAGGAAGCCAAAAATAGTCTCGAAGAAATCTAAACAGAAGCCTCACAGTCTTAAGTGAACTGCTTGACTTAGGAGATTCACTCAATACCTTCATTCAGTCCTATCGTGCTCTTGCTTTTTACACATGCCCAAGAAGATCCCACACAATCCACAGCTGCTGTCTGCTGGAGGAGCGATGCTTCCTAGACACAAGCTGTGAGTTCCCAACCAACCCACACAGAGGGAAGAGAGCACGACAGCAGGCACAATCCCAGAGAAGACATGTCAGTGGCAGTAGAGATGGGGGCAGGCAGCTCCAAGCAACCTCACAGCCTACAATACCACTATGGAGTATGGAGACCAATTTTGGTATTAATTTCTTGGATCATCAAGAAACAAACTATGCCTTGTCTGATGTGGACAGCAGGTGCATTTTAAGAAATAGGTACATCCAAAAATAATGGGTTTCCCCCAGTGTAATAATTAAGAACTCAGTATGAAAAACCCACTTCTCTGAAACCTTCCATTCCTCCCTGGTGAGTGGAAGATATATACCCCCCTCTACTCCAAGGGCACCATTCTGTGATTGTCTTGAAACTCCAGCTTTTCACCTCCAGGGCCTCTTACCCTTTGCTAACAAGGAGGGAATTTGAGGTAACACAATGGAAGCTACCAAGAAAATCAATACTAGAGCCCCAAACTAACCTCATCAACTTTCCTTCCACTTGGTGCCATGACACACGCCAGGCTACAAGACAGTGGCCAATGGAAACCAGATAGTTTCAAACAGGGGAAGAATGGGTGGTCCAGTTTTAAGAAGCTGGAAGGAACAACGTTTTCCTAAGTATGCCAGAGCTCACACCGTTCAATGGAGTTGCCTTTCCAAATTGCTCCCTTAGCAGGAGAAATTCTGACTCTCAGACATTTGTCGGAAAGCCCTCACAGGCTGCTTCCAAAACAGTGGTTCTCAACTGGGTGTTGGGTGAGAAGCCTCTGGGGAACTTTCTCCCATGATCAAATTCTACTCTGGGCCTCCTGAGTCAAAAATTCCAAAGGATGGCAGAAAGAAACAAAAATACCCAGGCCACCACATCGCTCACCCTACACCTTGCCTGGACATTCACTGGACAGTCATCATTGTCCTGCCAGAGATGACTGGCTTCACTTCAAATGACCTAAACCTCACAGCATGGCCTTGCCTGTTGGTCTACTCACCTCATGAGACCACTTCAATGACTTAGGGATTCATTTCACAAATCAAAGCCACCTACTATCCAAAGATCCAAAATCAGACATGACTAGAAAACCTGTTCCTAAGGGTCCCCAGCACCTGACACAGAGTTGGGTCTCCACCATTTACCGAACTGAATGAAATGCTCCAATGTGGGCACACAGCCCACACGCGGGCCCTCTAAGAGATGCCTAGCTTTCTGTTCCTCAACTTGAATGGCTTCCCCTCCAAACAGCCATATTCTACCTGCTGGTGCTGCAGACAGGATACCTGGGTTTTAGGACCTGTCAAGTGATCCTCCCACAAGAGCAACCAGAAGATGGTTTGTAAATCCCAGGAGCCCACGGTCACCTTGCCCGGCCGCTGCCCTCGTGTCTCCTGTGTTAGGCGCCAGTCTAGCCTCCCCCCACGCTCTTCCAGCCACACCTGTCCTTCACCAGCCACGTGCCCTGTCACACGCCCTCCCAACCAACTGTCCGCTGCCCGAGATGGGCTCTACAAAGGCTGGCGAGGATGAGTGACAGTTCTACCCAGAAGCCCCAGCGAGCCACACTCCCAGACACCCAGGCGGAAAGGACACCAGATACTTACACGCTACTGTCCGTCATGGACATGGAATCGTCGGTCAGTGCATCGCTGGATATCTCACTGTCATTGGCACTGGTGGCTGGTGCGAAGACGTAGCCGGAACCTACGTGATAGGGGTTAAGGGGATCGTTCCTCTTGAAGGACCTGTGGGAAGAGGACAGGAGTGGGGTCACTGATCCTCGCCAGAAGCCCGGGTCATCAGGTGAGTACAATCTCACATCTGTTCGTGCCGATCTGATGCCTGGATCCAGCTGCAAGCCTGGGCAGAAAGTAAGGGCCCAGAGAGCCTCCCTGTGCTACTGACGCCCCTGGAAAGGCAGCTGGGATTCCCTGACCCCCAGAGGAAGAGGGGTCTGCCCGAGCACCATTCCACAGAAACCTACCAAAGTCCTCAATACTCCAAAGAAGAGGAAATAGACCCCGTTCTAGGAGGGACGAGAGCCAGAACAAGCCAGCAGGGATGGAGTCTTTCTCCTTCCAACCTCCACATCGAAGCCTGACCAACAGAGCCAACGTCAGGAACCCCAGACAGCTAAGCATCCTGATGCCTTATCTTGAGGTCTGCCGGCCTACTCCAGATGTACATGCAGCTGGAGACCTGGGATGGCCTTTCCACACTGGCCACGGTAATCCAGGTAGATGGGCAGGCAGTGTTCGGAAGCCCATCCCTCTGGGCCATGCACTGGGCCTCTACCATGCCCCCGCCCCGCCCCCTGACCCGCTTGCCCTAGAGCTGACGAAGGCCTAGGGGCTGAAATGAGCAGCGCAGCCTTGTCTAAGGCAGGCTCAGGCCCCTCCTCTTGGGGTCTCCAGCCCTTTTGTGTCAGCCTCTGGGTCCCCTCTTGCTTTCTTGATGATCTCCCAGAACAACCAGTATACCTGTGCTCTGCTGGGTGGCATTCCTCTTGTGTCACCAGCCAAGGGTCTCAGTAGGGGTAAGGGAGACAGGTCAGCCAGCCTGAAGCTGAAGGAGGCCCCTACCTGCAAATCTACAAAGCCTCTGGCATGCTCTGCCAGGCCCAGGGAAGCTCAGCTGGCAGCACACGTGGGGAGAAAGGAAGGAGAGAGAGCGTACCCCATCAGCCCTCAGCAGCTGCTCTGTTGAGACAGCGTTGGGTCTGGCTGGAGAGGGACCCAGGAAAGGTCACGATCGGCCATCTGCTCCTGCTCAGAGCTCCTGTTCCTGCCCTGCGCTGGGCTCTCAGGTGTCTGCAGCCCGTTTTGTCACGAAGGAGGTACAAGTGACACTATGAAGGGCCCACAAAGTGACAGGCGTTTCAGGTGGAAGGCACGTTGTGCTGGGCCCATATTCTGTAATCCGGGCGCACAGTAGTCTGCCTGGAGTGCAGGGTACAACGGGTGGGCACGGGCTCGTTGCCCTGGTTCTCACTCGCCCTTTCTTCCCGCCTCCGATTGCAGGACAGTTCATGAAGCTCGACAGTATGAGGTGTATATAATGGGGGGAGGGTTTCGGGGGCTGGTTAGGGATGGCTTCTGCTTCTGCTCTAGCTAGAGTCCTACGGTGTTAACCCAATGCTCTCTACGTAAAAATGTTAATACAAATCAAATGCAGCCACAGACTAAGCACGTGTGTGTACACACACATGCATGTTGCCTTGCTCCAAGGGGACCACCTCTTTTGTTTTTGCCATCACTGCCTCCCTGGCACCCAGAACAGGGCTGGCACACACTAGTGCTCATGTGGCATGTGCAGTCCCATCATCTTTTTGGATCTCCACACTGCCCAAAGAAATGCCAAGCTCCAAGTGTCATGGAAACCCAGTGGAGACTCAGAGCAGCTAGACGTAAGCTGAGACTGGTTCTGTCCTGCTCTAGGCTGGATGGAGTGGAGAGCTAGACCTTGGAGGAATGTGTCAGGCACACACAATAGCCCAAACCAGGAACAGGCTGTGAGGCTGCCTGTGAACCAGCCATATACTTCTGACCAACAGACTAGATACTGCCTTGGGTCCTGCTCTCCTATCAGCTAAGGGCAAGAGAAGCTGCCACCTCCTGGGACTTTGTGAAGATTCAGCTGGTGCCCATTCCTCATGCCCATGTCTCTAAAGGGTTCTGAGAGATCCATGGCGGGGAGGGAAAGCATGGAGAGGCAGCTGAGTTTGCCTGCAGAGAAGGTTGGTGGGTAACTGGTAACAAACACAGGCTCCTGCTTAGTGGAGAACTCACAAGCAGGAGAGCTCCCTGCTCACCATCACTGCTCGGGAACCAGCATCGCAGTGAGTGAGCAGGAAGGGCTGCTGGGTGCTCAGGAGCACGTGAGCGCCACAAGCCTGGGACGGGACTGCCACATCAAGGCACCTGGTCAGGATGATGGGGCATCTTCAGGGTCCCCTCCCGGCTTTAGGAATCCAGCGCCAAGCAGACTGTGTATACACAAGGTAGGGCCTGCAGTCAGAAGACCAGGAGCTGGGTGTGGGGACAAGTGGCCCAAACACAGCCACCTGCCTCGCATGTTCACCGGCTCTGCAGGGCCAGGGAAGAGGCACAGAACTGGAGGAGACATAATAGTCCAAAACCCAACCACCAACGAAATGGAGAGCGCCCATTCTACTTTCTCCCATGTCTGCCTATCCTGGAGCCCCAGACTGGGTGCTCCACGGGGGCTCCCCCTGTCTTCACACATACATCCCACACACCAAAGGAAAGGGGGTGGCCCAAAAGCATGAGCTCAAAACTTGGCTGAGCCTCCTTCAGAGACCTACATCCATCAAATGGGCTGCTGAAAAGGGTTTAAAGAGGCATAGTACGAGATCCACACAGCCAAAGCATTCAGACACTTTCCTTCCACTCTGCCTTGCTATCTTGGTGGTATTAACACATCAGCAATGTCTCAGATGTTAAGACTTACAACTTCAGCCTCTGAAGGGAGAAAATGACTCAATAGAAATTCCTTCCTCCCCAACCAAAAAAAAAAAAAGACACCTAAGGCAAGCCCCATGTGTGTGCTCACCGCCCTGCACTCCTTTCACACATGGGTCCCAAAATAAACTTGTCTCCCTCCACTTCCAAAATAGAGGGCTACTGTGTGACCAGTAATTAAAAATGGAACATACTGCTCCTAACTCAGTAGACTGCAATAAAGTACTGGACTTTCCTACAGTCATAATAAGACAGACAGAGGAAGGGAGCAGCGTTGAGGGAAGAGACAGAAACTCAATTATTTATTTATTTCCGGGGGAGGGAGGGCGGGAGACTAGGCACACCAGGGCCTCTAGCTGCTGCAAATGAACTTCAGATACACGTGCCGCTTTGTGAATCTGGCTTTATGTGGGTCCTGGGGAATCACATCTGGGTCCTCAGGCACTGCCGGCAAGTACCTTAACCACTGAGCCATCTGTCCAGCCCAGAAATTCAATTTTTAAACACCCAGAACTTACTCCGAAGTGCCACATGATTTTAAGAAAATTGATTAGAGACCTTGTTTTCTTGTGATGACTTCAGAAAAAAAAAAAAACAAAAAACATGGAAAGAAACTCTAGCATGCTGGCGTACTGTTACCCAGATGCTTCCACGACTTCCCTGGGACTGCGCACTGCCAGAGACTGCAGGGAGCTGGCACTCCTGCAGAGCACAGAGGCCTGTGGGCACCGGGGGCAAGGCATGCCCAGACCTCTTAAGCAGTCACAGTACTTTCAGCTGACAGGTGGCAGAGGCTCCTGGGACCCAGAAGGACGTGTCAAAGGCTCTTGGCTCTTGGCTCTTATCTTGATGAGATGCTGGGGCCACCGTGACTCCTCCCCAGCCAGAGAGTAACAGAAGCTTCCCAGGGTCCCTTCTCCTGACAGTGAAACCAAAAACAAACAAACAGAAACAGAGTGCTTGCTTAGTTTGAAGGCTGTGCTGAGAGCACTTTCCATGAGCCTGACTCTTTACCACAAGGTCAGTCCTCTCTTGGAGGAGAATTCTGGAAGACAAGCTGGAGGGTGGGAGCAGTGAGGAGGCCGCTGTCTTCTGGGACCAGGCGAAGCTTGACAAGTGTTATCTTAGCCAGCTGCCTTCTTCCCTTCCGAGCCTCGTCCTCTAATTGCCGACTACTGCTTCCAGCATATCTTTCCTATGGCATCATTTTCTTTGATAATTGAAGCCAAGCTTGATTCCAATGGCCTCGTACAAAAATGGGCCTCATCAGCGCGTTCTTTCAGAGAACAGGAAGCAGCCAGCACAGGGCCATCTATCTGCTGGGCCCATGGGATTGAAAGTGAGGCCAGAGCAGAGGGCCCAAAGGGAGGCAGATGAGCCCCACCTAGGGCCAGGGTAGGAAAACACACACACACACACACACACACACACACACACACACACACACGCTCTCTGTGAGGCCAGCACTGTATTCTCCTTCTTAAAATAAGTATTGGGCATAAAGCCTGATCCCACAGACTACCCCCACATCACACCTCCACACTGGGGGTGGGTTTTTATCCTGGGGTTTGTACACGTGCTTCCCCCCCAAACAGGCCACTTTTGCCCTCAGTTATTTATAGAGACCATCAAAAGCTCAGACACCCCACTCAACCGCTCACAAACCAAAGCCCTTCCCTCCAAGGATAATTCCTGCTCTTCCGTCCCAACTATTTATATTCAACCTGACACCAAATCAGTAAGGGCACAAACAAGTCATTAAAAACAAGGCTCCTCTGAGTGCCCAGGCCAACACAGGGCTAGAAGGCAAGCCAGAGAGCCTTGGGGCCTAGACTGCAGGATGCCTCTCAGCAGCTGAGGCAGAGAGGCCCTGGGCAGGCTCAAGGTCTGTTTCATGTATTTAACTGACATAACGTATTCAGCCTCCCCAGACCAGGTACTCGGCACCATGCATAGAGATGTGAGAGATGGACTAACTATACACGTGAGGCTGGTTCCCCTGTCCCATGAAATGGCTATAAAGGCAGACTTGGAAAAGTTCAACCAGTAGAGAAAATGGGGAAGGGGACTACTCCCAAAACATGATGCAAAAAAAGGGGAGGGGGGACACCTAACCTTCTAGTTATTCTTTAAAAGGGATATGTTAACCTGGCTGCCCTTTCCACATACCCAATTATTATCATTAATTACACTAATTATAACACTTGACGTCTGTTCACAGCTTCCTTTGACAAAAGGCTTTCATGTTTATTATTTTGATCCTGTGAACAACCTTATGACATAGAAGACATAGTGCCCACCCATTTTACAGATGGGTCTATGAGGGTCAGAAAGGTTTCAAACCAGGTGGTATGGTGAACCAGGCTGGAACTTGGGCTTTTGAAAGACTCAGGATGTTCTCAACACTGTACAAACACTTGGATATCTTTCACATTAAAATGAATTCGAGCATTTGGATATGTCTGAAATACTCTGACAATGCCCAGTCAATTCACAGGGGCTTCGGGTCATCCAGGTGAAATGTTCTGTTCCAATGAAACAGTGAGCAAAAACATAGAGGCTCGTGGGAGCTCACGAGGTCACTGACAAGCTGTTCTCCGTACAGCAATAATGCTTACAGTTTCCCAAGCCGCCCTAGAGGTCAGTCAGGGCTCCAGGATCTCAAGTGCTTCCCAAATTTAACACTGGTAATATCCCAGAGGAAGCCTCTGGAAGGGGGAGGAAGCAGACCAGGGCTGGATCTCCACCGTCCACCCACAAGGAGAGGAGTCATCGCAGAGTCCTGCCTGGAGAGCACTTTCTAACTGATGGCATCCAAAACCACACACTGTGCTATTTACGAAGGTGACACTCGGGTGCTGACGCTGGAGACACAGAAGCCCCACTGTCAGAAGGCCCCTGGAGAAGCAGCCTTACCACAGGCTTTAAGGAGTCTCGCTGGCGGTTGCCAAGCTGGAGGGCAAGGAGACCAGTACCAAGGCTTTACCCTCATAGCCTCACAATGAAGCAGGGTAGCAGGGGCAGGTGCCAGGAGACTGCCTTGCCGCCAAGGCCAGACCCAAAAGCTTCATCTAAACAGGCTGGTTCCATAAGCCTAGAGCTGATGAAACAATTCCCTCACGTGATCCCTATGCTCTCACGCAAAAGCCAAGCCCTTTCGTTTAGGTGTAGACCAGATGTCAGACTATTGGTAAACTGGCTCCCGAAGCCGTAACGGCGCCCTCTAGTGGCTGGAGACCAAGCCTTTCCCTCTTTTGCTAGCAGCCAAAGGCCTGGGTAACCACGACATTATGCACCGCCTAGCTGAGACAACTGAAGAGGCTGAAAGCAGTTATGCGAAGATCAGTTATACCGAGCCGACCCCTCCCCGCCACCCCTACACCCGCTGCGGGACCCTGGCGGCCACGCCCTGCAAAGAGGAGGAGATCTTCACAGGCTGCTGACAGGTCGAATCCATAGAGGCTGTGAGATAAGCCATGCAGATAGCAATCCAATGCTCACCCCACCTCCTGCTCTGCATGTCATAAGGAACAACCTAGAATTAAGAGGTGCATTCGCTTTTGGGATATCTGGGAGTGGAGGAGGTTTAGGAACAGAAAAATTCATTCTAACAGTAGGTCTGAATTTACCTACAAAGACCAAGAACCTTGAGACTTGGCCATTCTGTAAAGGACTGCTTTGTCTTTGAACCCTTAAAAAGAGAAAGTGAATGCAGGGCCAGTCTTCCTTTTCTCCATCAGCACTAAACAACAGAAATCATCATCAACTGGAGCATTTAAAACCCAGATTAATAGCCCGGCAAACTCTAAAGCCAAGGGTCCTTCAGTTAGCAAAGTCACAGGCCCTTCCCTGAGTTAGAAGTGTTTCTTGCTGGGTAAATATCTATTTCTACAAAGAGAACCACAAGCTCAGTGGCTAAGCCAATCACTGGCTGGTATCTTAACATTAAAGTTCCAGAGATCCCACTTACCCCTCCATGGGTGCACACATTATTTCCTGTGTCTCCACCACAACCCAGCTGCCTCCCTGGCCACATTAATTCCACATTGCTGATTAGTGGTGAAGTGACCCCTTCCCAAACTAGTGCTTAGTGGGTCTGATGACTCAGACATCAAAAGCTGCTATATTCATATTCTCTCTTTCTCTCTCTACCCCCCTCCCTCCCTCTCTCCTCCCCACTCTAGCCCAGGATAATAAGTAACCACATTAATAAATACTGCTTGCCACTGTTTGAAGTTAGCACTGAAAGACTGCAGGTATTCAGCTGTGCATGCATCACCCACACCCCCCCAACAACAACAAAACCAAGATCAAAGGGTTCCTAGCCAGCAGTCCTAGCTTTCAACAAGACCTTTATCAGCCTCCACAGCCCATCCACCCACCTAAACTCAAAACATCTGTAAACTCCAGCTCATCCTCTAAGCCCTGTTCCTCCCCTCCTCCAAGCCTCAGCCCCAAGTCTTACCTGTAACCATTTTCAACCGTTTCCGTGGACCTCACACTTGCTGTGGCCCGAAGAGTTTTGCTAGACAAGCCAACCACAGTAGGTGAAAGTTTGCACTTGAAGTCAGCACAAGTCCATTCCTCTTCTTCATTCAAGGTAGGGAGGTAGCCGCACAACACCTTTAGGCTCCCCAGCCCCCCGTTACTCATATAAGCTGTGTTTTCTCCCCCAGTCCTCACATATTCGAGGTATATGTCAGAAGTCAAAAACATCTGGTAGGCATTTTCCTCCATCACCGCTTGGATCTCGGTCTGTGCCTGGTCAAACATGACGGAATCGATCTGTTGCTTCTTGATGCCATCTCGTATGTAGGTCTTAGTGGCAGGTTTCAGCTGCTTGGACACAATGCTGTTGTTCTCAATGTACCTCTTGTAGATCGCTTTGGCTACTCGCAAAGTTTTGGTATCCTTCAGGTTCATCTGCCTGAATCCATTACAGGCGAACCAAAAGTCCAAGGTATCCACACACTTCTCCCTCTCCAGGAAAGTCCGGAAGAGGTATGCACCGTCTTGGTCGCCCAACAAGGAGTGCAAGGACTTGGTCCACCTGGTCAAAGGGGAATCAGGAGAGGCCCGTCCCTCGGGCTCCCCCAGCCCATCTTCATTCCGCCTGGCATTTGAGGAAACAGGCATGGGTTTGGTGACCTGACTCTTGCCCACCCCTGACTGGCACGGTGGAGTCTCTCCCTCTTCTCCCGGAACCGGAGGCCTCGGGGCATCCTCGCGGAAGCTGCTGCTGGGATCCGGCAGGCGAGTCACCAACACAGCGCTACTCATGGTGAGGGAGCGCTTCTCACTGCGTTTGGGTTTTTTTTCTTCTTCTTCCAGTTCCTCTCAGCAATCGGCTTGGTCTCTCTCAAGTCAGCAGGGGCTCATCTGAGCCTCCTCTCTGGAAAGAAAGGAAGGGGGAGGTGGGGAGAGAGAAAAGGGTATTGATCTAATCAAAACCAGATCTACCCAACATCAAAGCAAGAAAGTAAACAGGCTTTTCAACTCTCAAATTCAAATCAAGCAACCCAGCTATCCGCGAGGTGCTCATCTCAAGTATCCGACGCTGCTTTTTCAAAGGCGAAATCTGAGCTCCCCTGCACACTTTTGGGGGGTGGAGGGGGGTGGGAGAAAGGGAAGGTGAGATAGAAGAAAGGACAGGGGCGAGGGGCAGAGGGGTGTGGGAGGTGTAAAACCTCCCCAAACCTTCCCAGAACCCACGGGCCCGGGCGCACTCAGGGCATCGCAGCCCGCCCCCTCCCGCGCGACAGCCTCAACTCCAAAGAGGCACACGCCAGCCGCCGGGCTGTTTGCAGGTGAAACCAATTTCAGTAAATTTCCCCACTCGGTTATGCAGAGATAACTCGAGCTCTAAAAGTGCCCTTCCCCAGCATCTGGTTCCCATTCCCCCCACCCGCCCCCTCCCTCTGCGTTCCCCCGCACTACTCCTTAAAATTTAGTAGATCCTCCAGCGAAAGAAACCAGCCCAGCATAGACGGGGATGGACTCCCGGTCTCCCAATTCAGCATGCAGTCCCACTCGCCACCAAGAATCCGGCTCAGTCTACAACCTCTGTTCTCTTGGCTCCCCTAAGCCAGAAACCAATTCACTAACAAGACACTTTGATCTTCAAACTTTGAGAAAGAGCAGAGAAGTCTCGGGACCTGCCCCCCCAACCTACCTCCTCCCAGAGCCGCCAGCCCTACAAAGCCGGATCAGAGAAGGCGTCTCACGCCACTGCCAGTGCCAAGAATCCCAAACTCTACTGATCTTAAGCTATTCTTTTTCCAAAAGAAAAAAAAAGTCTTATCTAACCAATAAACAAGCCGCTTTCCCCAGCACGGGATGGATCAAAATGAAGAGGATAGGGGCGGGCCTGGAGATCAGGAGGCATGCCAGGCCAGGGACCCGGGATCCAGGGCCCAGGGTGGATGCAAGCCACCCCCGTCGGGGACCAACAGGCCGCCGGTAGCGCCGCGCATCCGGGCGCAGAGGAGGTGGGGCGGCCCCGTTACCTGGAAGATGAAGGCCGCCAAAGGCCGGCTCTCATCTCCTCTCTGCCCCTCCGGCCTGGCTTCCCCAACCCAAATCAAAACACCTCCAGAGCCCCAGAAAGCACGGGGGGGGGGGGTCACAGATGAGCCTCGGGCAGGGTGTTGGGGGGGGGATCTGTCCCCGACACCGAGGCTCGCAGCGGTTCCTGCAGAAAAGGAACGCAAAGCGGCCGCCCGGTCCAGAAATGGCGACGCGCGCGGACTCCCCTCCGGCTTTCCGCAAACGGGGCCGGGGACCGCGAGGAGGGACGCGAGCGCCCCGGGCTCGGGCCGGTGCGGCGCGCACACTGAGCCTCGGCCAGCGCTCGGGGCACCTAAGCGCGGACCCACGGCGGGAGGGCGACGAGCAGGAGGAGGGAGGAGAGAAGTGGGAGGGGAGAGGAGCGGGGCGGGGAAGAGGCCGGGGAGGGCGAGCGGGGGGCGCCACCACCCTTTCATCCCACCTTCCAAAGGCACTCCCGCGCACACCCCGACTCCCATCCATAGCGACAGCGACGCGACCCCCGAGGAGGGGGGGTGCAGTGCCCCTCTCCGACCCCAACCCCCGACGCCACTTGGAGAAGTCTCCTTGACCGGCCCCCTACCACCACCACCACCACCACCCCGGTCGCCGCGCTGGGGAGGGGGGATCGGGCGCACGGCGCGGCCCGGCCAAGCCCCCCGGAGCGCCGGGCGCCAGGCCCGCAGCTCTGTTCCGCGCCGGCCCTCCGCGCGCCCCGAAATAGCCGGCCTGACAACTTCAAAGGGCCGCCTCTCACATCAAAGCGCGCGGGCCGCCCGGCCGCCGCAGCCTCGGCACTTACCATTGATCCGCTCGCGCACTCCGTGCCCACACCTCGCTGGCGCCCCGGGCAGGGCCCCGGTCCCGACCCCAGGCTTGACTCGCAGCAGCAGCCCCGGGCCTCCCCGGGCTGGCCCGGGCATCGGGGAACATGGGGAGTCGCGAGGAGGGAGAGGGGGGTGCGGGGTAAAAAAAAAATTTAAAAGAAAAGAAAAAAAAAGGAACCCCAGGATGAGAGCGGGCTCTCCGCCGGGGAGGGGAGCGTGCGCCCCTCTTTTTATGCAAAAGATCCAAGTGGGCCTCCGCCCCCACCGCGGCCGCCCCGGGCCCCTCCGGCCCCCGCCCCGGCCAGCTTTCAACACAGGTCCTGTTTCCAGCAGTCACTCGGCGCACCAAATGTCCTCCGGGCGCTTCCAACAAAAACTGCGCTGTGGATTTAACTGTGCACTTCAAAGGCGCGAGCCGAGCGCACGGTCCTGGAAGGGAGGTACGGGCCGGGCCGCTCCCGGGCCGCCCCGCTCGCCCCCCACCGCCCCTCGGCGGGGCTGTCCCGCCCGTAGCCCACGGCGGACCCTGCCTCTACCCGGCCGGCCCCTTCCCGCGGCCCGCGCCCGCGTCGCTGCCCGGCGCTCCCGCCGCTCGGGTCCCCGGGGGGCGCTGGCTTTGAAGCCGCTCGGCTTCGGCTGAGCCTCCACCCCCACCTTTTAAAGCAGGGCTCTGGGCTGGGGAGGCGGACGCCTGGGCCTCCGGACGGCCCCGAAATCCATCGCCACGGAGGGTTATTTTTATTTCCCCCGAATCCCGGCAGTTACTGAGTTGCCAGGACCTTATCAAAGCGCAGCCAGCTCCAGCCGACTCCCCCGGGCCCGGAGAGGGGAGCCAGTGATCCCGCCGCGCCAATCACAGCGGCGCTCGGCCGGCCCGCGCCCGCCCGCCTTAAAGGGACCGCGCGAGCGCGCGCGCGCTCGCCCCGCCCCGGCCCGGCCCGGCCCGCCCCCGCCGCACGCTCCGCACCCGCGTTAACCCTTCCTCAGCCCTCCTCCGCCCGGTCGCCCCCCAACCAGCTCCCCAAGGCCTGGGATCCTTCTCCTCCTCGGCCTCCAGCCTCCTCCCCCTGCCTGCCCTGGCGCTCTCCAGCTCTGGAATGCAACAGTTTCTCCTAGCTAGCTCTCTGGCCATCGCAAGAACTGCAAGCAAGCAGAATTTCTTTTTTTTTTCTTCTCTTTTCTTTTCTTTCTTTCTTTCCTTTTTTTTTTTTTTTAAATCATCAAACACTTTTTTTTTTATACCTTGACTCAAGTTTCCCTAGGAATTTGGGCTTGGAGGCCTTTCTAAAGGAGGTATAGCCCTGGCGATCAATGGGCCGGGCAGGGGACGCTACAGCTTGCAGAGGGGTTGCGTTTTGTAGAGGTGTGAAGGTGAGGGTGTGAATTTGTCTCACAGGCCTGCGTGCAGCTCCCTGTCAGGGACCATGCCTTATTCTGCAGCTTCCCAATCTTGTCCGGCCATCAGACCCCACCTTGCACTCAGAGGGACCATCTCTCCCCAACTGCTACATGCCTGCCACTCTCGCAGAAGGCTGCCATCATCTCATATGTTACACATTAAACAGACGTGAAATGCCTTTTTCAAACTCCACACACGGTTTTAATGTATAAAAATTCACCCTACTGTCACCTTTAAATTCTTCCCCCCCAAAATGTTTATAAGGCATAACCTTTTCTACTCCCTTGAGAAAAATATGCCACAAACCCAGAACAGTCCTTGATTCGTGTATAACTATAGAATGATTTCCTCCTGAGATAAAGTTTATTACTTTTATATCTTAAAAAACAAACAGGAGAGCGGGCGTAATGGTGCCTGCCTTTAATCCCAGCACTCGGGAGGCAGAGATAGGAGGATGGCCCATGAGTTGGAGGCCACCCTTAGAGTAATACATGGCTTTTGCAGGTCAGCCTGCATAACAGCAAGGCCCTACCTTGAAAAAGTAAAAATAATAGTAATAATAAATAAATGAATAACAGGGCCTGGAGAGGTTGCTCAGCGGTTAAAGCACCTCCTGAGAGCCCAGGTTCTATTCCCCAGCACCCACATAAAGCCAGATGCATAAAGTGGTGCATGTATCTGGAGTTTGTTTCCAGTAGCAAAGCTGCGCTGGTGCCCCCCATTCCCTCTTTCTCATTTTCATAGTCTCTCTCTCTCTCTGCTTTCAAATAAATAAATAATGAAGTATTTTTTTAAACTAAGAAATATGTCCCCCCCCCCAAAAAAAGATCTAAGAAGTGAAAGGCAGACAGCCCTAGCCTTAGTGCTGTGAAACGTTTTGACTGTCAACTTTTTCATATCTTCTTTACTTTTTTTGCTGAATGTGAAGGGTGGCAAGCCCTTCTAAATCAAAGAAGTTCTGTCATTAAGCCCTTGGAACTTTAAAACTGGAGAGAACGTAACTGCCTGGGTTTCCCAAGGAAAAGGGAAGAATAACTGTTACCTATGCTCATCTGGGAAAGGACCTGAGATTGTGCTCTGCTGAGGCCTGAGACAAGACACTAGAGCTCTTTCAGCCCCAGCCACCAAAGTCTAAAGGCATTAGAGCAGATGACACCCCCTCCCCAAGGCCCACCTCTTTATGCCCATGGTACACCCCACCAAGCTTGTCACTCCAGGGGACCAGAATGCAAAGCCAGTGGTCCAGGCTGAGATTTGGTCCCTCCCGGAAGCCAGAGAAGGAGTTCATTTCCGTGATGCATCTTTATCTGAAAACATCTGTTGGGTGGGCGGAAGCTGGATGACTCTAAGAACCTGCCTTCTGCCTTCTGCCTTCTGCAGTCTTGGAAGGAGAGTGACCCTGTGCCTGCTCTCAGCCTCTGGCTCTGAACTGGAATGTGAGAGCCTGGATCCAAGGCATACCCTCCTATCACTGACCCCAGGAGCGCCAGGGGGAAAGCTGTCACTGTGCTTCCTGGGAGTCCTCAGACCACAGAAGGTGTCATTACTGGAACCAAAGTGTAGACAGGAGGATGAACTCCCTCTCATACAAACACACACACACACACACACACACACACACACACACACACACGTGCAATGTGGGGGAGGGGAGACAGAAAAATCAAAACATCCCAAATCAAAATAAACAATGTTCAGAAAGAGAAGGCTTTGAAAAAGGAAGTGGAAACTAGGTCTTCATGGGTGGTTTTCCTCCCCTCGCACTTGCCCCCACTGACCCTTCATTGCCCCCAACCCCCCAACCAGCCTCAAACATCACAGACTGGGTGGAACCAGAGGGCTCCTCTGCTCCCTCATTATGCTAGGGCTGCAGCAGAAGTGGGACCCTGGGAGGCCGGGTGGTTTGGAGCTTTTCAGTAATAACTCCTCTGGGAGCTGGGTTTCCAGAACAGGTGCTAAGGTGACCTTAGGCCAATGACTAGGCCTTCCCGTCATTACCATCCCACTCTGGCCCTATCCCCTTCCTTCCAACCTCCTATCTACAGGGACATCCATCCATCCCGCAGGAGGCTGGCAAGTGCTGAGGAGCCTCAAATCTTCTAGCCTCCATGACTACTTGTTGATCAGGTTTCTGGAGGAGAAACCAAAGGTCTTTTGCTTATTCGCAGCCCCTTTCTCAAGGGAACACCGTTTTCCATTTTCCTCTTCTCCCTGGCAGCAACATTATCATGTGACCTGTTGTAATCCTGCTTGGTTGCCTGGAAACTGGAAAGCAAGGTGATGGGTTTCTGCACATGCTCACTCACTCCCCTCCTCTCTTTACAGAATAGCTCTACAGAGAGAGTAATCAGTACACTTTGCAGAAGTGGAGACAAGTTTAACAAAGCAGTCCATTTCTGGAGTGATGTGCTGAGATGAAATCTTAGAACCTAAGAAAACAAGGCTAAGGGCTCCCTGGGAAGCATCTAGCCAGATTTCTGACTCTTCATCAGCTCCATGAAAACCACTGTGGGTCTGGGGAGATGGCTCAGCAGTTAAAGGAACTTGCTTACAAAACCCGTTGGACCAGGTTCTATCCCCTAGCCCCCAAGTAAAGCCAGATGCACCAAATGGCGCATACATTTGAAGTTAGTCTGCAGGGGCAAGAGATCCTGATGCATCCATGCCAACCCCACCCATCTTTCCTGGTAAATAAATCAATAAAAATTTAAAAGAAATCCATTGTGGAGGGGAAGTCACATTAGCTGAGACTTCAGAGTCACAGAACCCCAGGGTATAATGCTAAGATTCAGCAATCTTGTCTTTTTAAAAAAATTTTTTTTAATCAATTAGAAACTTCTTATTGTATGGACAAATCATGTGTTAGTTCCATTCCCCTCCTCAGTGGGGTACTGGTAATCAGCCCGGGGTTATGGATTATGCGGTTAGACAGCAGCAGTCAGTCACTGTGGGGGGGGGGGCGGAGAGGGGCAATGCCTCTGGATACTCCTTTGCTGCCTGTGGCTCTAAGAACCTTTCTGTCCCTCTGCTGCAATTGGAACCTTGTCTTTTATTTCTCGAGAAAAGTGCCACTTTGTATGATGTACCTGGGAACCAGAGACACGGGTAACTTTTCCTGAGACTACAGGTTACCTAACCACTCTGAATGCCATTTGTTCACCTGAAGACGGAGGATGCGTCTATGCGTGCAAGCAATAAGGTCAATGTCCTGCACATACTTGGTACACTAGGTCTTCAAAACATGGTGATCGAGTCGGGCATGGTGGTGCACACCTTTAATCCCAGAACTTCAAGAGATAGAGCTAGGAGGATGGCTGTGAGTTGGAAGCCACTTTGAGACTACGTAGTGAATTCCAGGTCAGCCTGGGCTAGGGCGAGAGACCCTACCTTGTAAAAACCAGAGAGCTGGAGAGATGGCTTAGTGGTCAAGCACTTGCCTGTGAAGCCTAAGGACCCCAGTTTGAGACGTTCTTCCCCAGGACCCCCATTAGCCAGATGCACAAGGGGGCGTACGTGTCAGGAGTTCGTTTGCAGTTGCTGGAGGCCCTGGCACGCCTATTCTCTCTCTCTCTCTCTGCCTTTCTCTCTGTGTCTGTCACTCTCAAATAAATAAATAAATAAATAAATGAACAACAACAACAACAAAACAATAACAACAACAAACCACCATGATGATTATTTCTGCACATTTACCTTTTTCCCTCAATAGACTATTCATGTTCTGGAAAGACATTTCCATGTAAGTTTCCTTTGTGTCGTTGTGACACAATGTATAACAAAAGCAACTTGAGGGATGAAAGAAATCTATTTTGGCTCACAGTTTCTGTTCATCATGACAGGGAGGTCATGGTGGGACAGGCCTGGCAGTGGGAGTATGTGGAGGAGGTTGTTCACAGCAACATCGTCCAAGGGTGGAGAGACAGCTCGACAGGAACCGGGGACCAAGTGCCACCTTCAAAGGCCTGCCCCCAATGACCCACTTCTGCCAGCCAGTCCCACCTCCTAAAGGTCCCTCAGCCTCCCTCTGGCACTTCACCCAAAGTAGTGCCTCCAGGTGAGGAACAAGTGTTCAGAACATGGGTACCTTCAGATTCAAACTATGGCATTGCCCAATCTGAGCAAAGATACCTCCAGTTAGGAGTTATCAGTGACCCTAGGAAGCTGACCTCAGGAGGTCCTGCAGAAGTAAAGCCAAAGGAGACCTTGATGGTTAGTGTTCATTGTCAACTCCCCGGAACTTGGAATCTGGGCTTGTTTGTGAGGGAGTTTCCAGAGAGGTGAACCTCAGAAGGAAAGACCCACCCTAAAGGTGGGTAGTACTGTCCCCTGGATTAGGATCCCAGAGTGAATACAAAGGAAAGACAAGGAACCCACCTGAGTGCCAGCATTCATCTCTCTCTATGCTTCCTGACTGAGGAGGCAATGTAAGCCGGCACCTCACATTCCCACCACCGTGTTTTCCCTGCCACGATGGACTGTATTCCTCCAAACTGTAACCCAAATAAATACTTCCTCCTGTATGGTGGCTTTTGTCAGGAATATCTGGCCACAATAATGAGACATGCTTTGAAAGACTGAATGTTCCAGCTCCAGTGCCTCTTCAAGCATAATTTAGTTCATTTAGAAGATGAGAAAATTATTTATATGAAGAGAAAGTGAAGAGGTATTCCCCAAATCACCATATGTATAGTGCCACACACCAACAACCAACCTACAAAAAAAAAAAAAAAAAAAAAAGGTTGGGCTGGAGAGATGGCTTAGTGGTTAAACACTTGCCTGTGAAGCCTAAGGACCCCGGTTTGAGACTCAATTCCCCAGGACCCACGTTGGCCAGATGCACAAGGGGGCGCACGCATCTGGAGTTCGTTTGCAATGGCTGGAGGCCCTGGCGGGCCCATTCTCTCTCTCTCTCTCTCTCTCTCTCTCTCTGCCTCTTTCTCTCTGTCTGTCGCTCTCAAATAAAATAAATAAAAATAAAAATAAATTTAAAAAAATTGTTAGGGGCTGGAGAGATTGCTCAGTTTCTATTCCCTAGGGCCCAAGTAAGCCAGATGCACAAAGGGGCACATGTGTCTGGCGTTTGTTTGTAGTGGTTGGAGCCCCTGGCATGTTCATTCTCTCTCTTTCTCTCTCAAATAAATAAACAAGCCTAACACTGGGGGGGGGCAGAGGTAGAAGGATTGCCATGAGTTCAAGGCCACCCTGAGACTACATTGTGAATTCTTGGTCAGCCTGAGCTAAAGTGAGACCCTCCCTTAGAAAACTAAAATAAATAAATAAACAAACAAATGAACGAATCAAAGGTTACTTTCAGGAAAGGAACTGAAAACTAAGAGAAGAAATTCCGAAAGTCATCCCCGCGAGGAGGACACGTGAAAGTGTGCTAACGGGGAGGTCTGGCTGCCTTAGCCCTCCTCCCAAACACTGCCCCTAGCAGTTCGTTTTGCTCTTAGCATATCTGGAAATAAGTTCTTTTATTCCTTCACCATTTCTTGCCTTGCTCTGAGCATTGCCACAGCTGGCTGACAGCTTTTCCCGAGGCCCTGAAGGATTTGTCATGGCAGGGGGAAGAGGGGTGGCAGACTGCACTGTGGAATTCCAGCCTGCTCCAGAACCTTCTGGATGTTATTCCATCTAAAGGAAACTTCTCCGCATCAGATCTCCAGAGCCCTGCTTTCCTGTTAAACCTGCCAGTGCTACGTCTTTGTGGTCATCTGTCACTTGTCTCGCTTAGTGCACTCCGGTAGTAGAACTGACCTGCAAGCTTCTTTCAAGGAGTCTACACTGGCTGTCCACACTGTCTTACTTTCCTTTGGTCAGTCTATTGCAGTTTCAGTCTCTCTCTGACACACACACACACACACACACACACACACATACAAACTTATTTTCATACAACTCTTATACATTCTTAGGCTGGTTATAAAAACAATCCTGGAAGCCAGGCGTGGTGGCACACACCTTTAAGCCCAGCACTCAGGAGGCAGAGGTAGGAGGATTGTTGTGAGTTCAAGGCCAGCCTGAGACTACACAGTGAATTTGTGGTCAGCCTGGGCTAGAGCGAGACCCTACCTTGCAAAACCAATCACCATCATCATCCTGGGGCTGGAGATAGCTCAGTAGTAAAATGCTTACCAGACAAGCATGAGGACCTGAGTTCAGATCCTCAGCACCCACGTACATGCCAGAGGGGCAAAGTGGAGGTCCAGAGGTCCCTGGAAGAAGCTGACTGGCGACACCAACTGAAGTGATGATGTCTGGTGTTAAGTGAGAGAGTCTATCTCAATAAACAAGGTGGAGTGTGAATGAAGAAGACACCCAGCTTCAACCCCTGACCGCCACACACACATGAACCCACATACATGCAGACACACATGCGCATGCACAACAATCTTATTTGTGAAGTCATAGGGACCCATTTTGGTCTGTGTGAAGGGGAGGAGGTAGGCTTCACTTGCCGGCAGCTGTCTTCCTCAAGGCCTCCTTCAGCTAGCTGAGGTTGGCTCTTCTTCCACTCATCTGGATGTGTTTTTAGGCTCCTCCTCAAGGGATTGCCTTAAACTGTCTGTAGACCAGGGCCTGCCAAAGCCATAACTCTGGCTTCTTTAAAAATATACATATATTTATTTGCAAGCAGAGACTGACAGAGACAAGAGAGGCAGGCAGAGAGAGAATAGGCACACCAGGGGCCCTAACTACTGCAAATGAGCTCCAAATGCATGTGCCACTTTGTGCATCTGACTCTATGTGGGAACTGGGGAATCAAACCTGAGTTGTTAGGATTTGTAGGCAAGCGCCTTAACCTGATGAGCCATCTCTCCAGCTCGTCTTTTACAATCCCAGTTCATCTTCTCTGTGATAGGCAAGCCACAGTTACCTCCAATTTAACATACTTAAAGCCCACTGTGTCCCTTGCTCCTTTTTTTCTTTTTGGTTTTTCTTGAAGGCAGCAACCTCACCATCCCCAGCTGTCAGAAACTTGGACCACGTCTAGGTTCCTTCCTCTCTCCAAAGCCACATACCCCCAACTCACTTTCCCAGCACCAGTGATTATGCATCTTCTAACTCTCCCATCACTCCCTTCTCCCCAAATCCACAGCCCACTGTGGCTCTCTGGACAGCAGCAGCTCTAACCAGCAGCCATGTCTGCCAATTCGCACTCACATGGCCTGAATTCCCAACACAGCGCTCACAGTGAGCATCCCGCACCTCAGTGCTGGTCACATCTCTCATTTGCTTCAAATCCTCCCCTGGCTGCCTCTATCCATTTAGGCTAAGCCTCGAAACCCCAAGCATGGCCCCCATAAACTGGCCTTCCTGTACCAATCTTCAGTTTCATTTCTGCCACCTCCATGTCCCCACCACACAGAATCCTGCATGGTGACTGGCATCTTCCTTGTCCTCTCTGCCTTTTTTCCTCTTTAGGTTCCTCAGTGGCCAGCCACTCCCCAGCACCTTCCACTTCTATCTTCACTCAGGGTTAGATTGGGTGCCTCTCCTCCATACTCCTGCAGCACCTGGGTCCCTTGGGGTGATCTACTTTTCTGTTCCACCCACTCGGTCATGAACCATCTAAGGGACCATGTTTTAGGAATTTCTTAGCTGGGACAAGGAGGGGATTCCAACGATGGTTGAATTAGACTGTGGACAAGATCACTATGGGGAAAATTTAGCAGCTGGTAAAAGCTGTTAGTCAGTCAGAAGTGCTGCTGGCCTAGGTGCTGGGACACCCACTTCCTGACATCCATGTGCTATATATAGATCTCCCCTCTCGAGCATAGGTGGGATTTACTGACTTCCCACAAGTAGAATGTGGTCCACATGATGGAATGTTCCTTCTGAGATTAGGTTATAAAAAGATTGCGATTTACTGCCCCCCTCCCCACCACCACAAGGTAGGGTCTCAATCTACCCTGGCTGACCTGGAACTCATTCTGTAATCCCAGGTCAGCCTTGAACTCACAGCCATCCTAAACCTCCTACTCCTGCCTCGAGTGCTGGCATGCACCACCACGCTCAGCAAGATGATGACTTCTATCTTGGAGAAGTGTTCACTGAGACCATGAAGCAGGCCCAACACCCACCAAGTGAGTGATCCGGAAACCAGTCCTCATCCTTGCCCAGCCCAGCCTTGACAAGGCCACCGACCCAGCTGCTGGCTCACCTGCAGCCTCTTGGGGGAGGGGGAGCACGCAGAGCTAGAGGAACTCATGGGACAAGCCAGGGCCAGATTAACCCAGCGGTTAAGATCCACCCCTAGGGGAGGGGCGCAGCAAACACAGCTCCTATGCGGGGTGGGGGGGACAGGCAGGAGACTTCCGCTCTGTCAGCTAAGGTTAATGGCAAGACCCAAGCTGAAAGACACACCAGTTGCACAAAGCCTTTCTGTATCTTATTAGATAAGAGCACCGTGGCAGGGAGTAGTAACAAACACAACCTGGCAACAGTTACCACATCGCTGAAGGTCTACCAAGAGAAGATTCTTGGACCTTTTAAAACTGTATCAAAACTCTCAGCAGGGTGTGGCGGCAGATGTCTTTAATCCCAGCACTCAGGAGGCAAAGGTAGGGATCATCTTGAGTTCAAGGCCAGTCTGGGACTACAGACTGAATTCCAGGTCTCCCTGGGCTAGAGTAAGACCCTACCTCAAAATACAAAAGATCAGGGCAGGAGAGATGCCTCAGTGGTTAAGGTGCTTGCCTGTAAAGCCTAAGGACCAGAGCTTGATATCCCAGGACCCACATAAAGCCAGATGCACAAAGTGGCGCATGCATCTGGAGTGCATTTGCAGTGACTGGCACACCCATTCTCTCCTTCCCTCTCTCTGCCTCTATCTCTCTTAAAAATAAATAAATAAATAAATAAATAACAAAAAAAAAAACACACTCTCCAAATGGATTAGGAAAAGAGTAGCAAGTCATGGTGAGGTTTCACTGAGTTATGTAAGAGAGATGTCTGATCACACTCAAACTTCTACCTTTCTCCCCACCCCCTAAATGGAGAGGCATCATTATCTTCTGTTAGCCATTGCTTTCTAACTTCTGAGTGTCTGCTAAATACAGATGGAGTACAGAATGGCCCTGAATGACTTTGAGGACGTCTTTATTTGATGATTTTTTTTTTTTTTTCGAGGCAGGGTTTCCCTCTAGCTCAGGCTGACTTGGAATTCACTCTGTAGTCTCAGGGTGGCCTTGAACTCACGGTGAACTTCCTACCTCTGCCTCCTGAGTGCTAAGATTAAAGGTGTTTGCCACCACACCTGGCTTCAAATGACAATTAAGTATTTTTATTTATGATTATTTTAAAAAATATATTTATTTATTTGAGAGAGAGAGGGGAAGGAAGCGAGAAAGAGAAAGAATGGGTTCTCCAGGGCCTCCTTCACTGCAAGTGAACTCCAGATGCCTGTGCCACTTTGTGCATCTGGCTTTACATGGACCCTGGGTAATTAAATCCAGACTGTCAGGCTTTGTAAGCAAGTGCTTTTCACCACTGAGCCATCTTTCCAGCCCTTGATTTTTTAAATATAGGTTTTATCTTTTATTTATTTATTTGAGAAAGACAGAAAAAGAGAAAGGGGCCTCTAGCCACTGCATGTGGAGTCCAAATGCATGTGCCACCTTGTGCATGTGGCTTATATGGGTCCTAGGAAATTGAACCTGGGTCCTTTGGCTTTGCGGGCAAGTGCCTTAATGGCTAAGCCATCTCTCTTAACCCCTTGAAAACTTTTTTTCTTTTTTTCCTTTTTTTTTTTTTTTTAAGTGAAAGTCCTCTGGGACTGTGCCCTCTGAACAGAGGAGGAGAATTTATCCCAAGATCACTATGGTTGAGCAGAATGGTCTTCTTAAAAAAAAAAAAAAACACATAGGCACACCACAAACAAAATGAAATGGGTGAATTGAGCCTAGCCTCCTATACTCTCTTGATAAATACTTCCACAGATAACTTTTGGGCATAGAAGAAGATACACTGATATTTAAACTATAAGATGGTAACCTTAATAAATCATCCAAACATTTACAGGGAGGTTAGAAAAAAATAATAAGTGGAATAAACAAGTCTGGAGCTAGACCAGCTTTGCAGGCAAGGTTAGACCTCCGACCCCGCCAAAGCCAACACCTCAGGAACAGGGGAGGCGGAGAGCACATCTCCAGCCGGGCGTACAGAGTCCATTTCCCTAGGATGGCATGCTAAGTCTGCCTACCTGTGTAAAGCTTTTCACATAAATCCATTTAACCGACACATCAGAAAACGACCTGGCCCGGGCAGCCTGGCTTTGGAGAGCCGTGCGACAAGTCGGGAGCTCGTTCCTTCAACGCCCCAGTGCAGTCGGGGCCCCGAACCACTTCCCTGAGAGCAAGCAGAGGTGGCAAAGGCAGGTGCTAGACAGCTGCCTGGCTGGGGCCGGGGGAGGGCCGGGCCGGGGCCCGCTGGGCCGGGCTGGTCGGGCACCCTGGGGACGTCCCCAGCTGCAGAACCAAAGGTCAAGACGGGGCGTTGGGGCTCCACAGCAGAGCCCCACGCCACCCAGGCAGGGAGCGAGGGCTGGGTGGGATGTCAAAAGCTTTTTCGACCACTTATTTCCGCTTTCTGGGGCGGCCCCCCCACCCGCTGTAGGTCCCGCAGCTGCCTCACCCGAACTTGACTCATCTTGAATTGACCCGATCCTTCCCACCCCCACCGCTGAAGCTCTGACCTTTTTCTACCCTAACAAAGGCAAGCTTCCTGCCCCTCCCCAGCCATCCGCAGGGGGGCCCCTGTTCTGAAAGCCCCCTTAGAAGAGGTGTGAGTCCTCCAGACCAGGGAGGGACCTACGTGTCCTTGAGATGTAACTCTGCCTGACATCCTCCTGTCCTTTTCCCAAAGAGCCTTGTAGAAGAGGAGACCCTGTCCTCTGCAGTGGGCGCCTGGGTGAGAACCCGGAGGAGGTCAGTAAGCCAGTGGCCTGTCCGACAGGTTTTCATGCCAGGCGCTGGGGAGGAAAACTGAAGTAGACCAGGAGGGCACTGGGCATGAGCCACCAGTGCCTGGGAACAGAGGCCCCCAGGCCAGAGGGACCACCCTTTCCAGAATGCAGTCGGGAATGATACAAGGTAGAGCATGCCGGCCCAGGGGGAATTAGATTGGACTATTTTAGCAAGTGTTCCCTCCTCTCTCTCTCTCTCTCTCTCTCCCCCTTTCTATTTATTTTTTTAGAGGTAGGGTCTTACTCTAGCCCAGGCTGACCTGGAATTCACTATGGAATCTCAGGGTGGCCTCAAACTCACAGCAATCCTCCTACCTCTGCCTCCCGAGTGCTGGGATTAAAGGCGTGCGCCACCATGCCAGGTTCAAGATCCCTTCTCTTCATCCTAAAATGAGGGCACCTTTAAGGTAGGTCTAAATAGAGATAGTCTGGATAGTGAATTTTGTTTCTGAAACATGTAAATGTTCAGCTTCCTGCTACAAATGGCTCCCGAAAGCCAGTGAGGAGCCTGGCTTCCATTTTATCTCTCTGCAGTCCACTGCCAGCCTCCAGAGCAGAGGCAGAAGACTGGGCCACACGACAGACAGCGCCTGCTCCAGCCTGCTAAGCTGTGAGGACAATAGGACTTCTTGGTCCTCAGCCCCCCAAGTCCTGTGCCCAGAGATTTAACCAACTTCACATGGAAAATATTCAGGAGAAAGAAAAGTGCAGGGCTGGAGAGATGGCTTAGCGGTTAAGCGCTTGCCTGTGAAGCCTAAGGACCCCGGTTCGAGGCTCGGTTCCCCAGGTCCCACGTTAGCCAGATGCACAAGGGGGCACACGCATCTGGAGTTGGCGCGCCCATTCTCTCTCTCTCCCTCTATCTGTCTTTCTCTCTGTGTCTGTCGCTCTCAAATAAATAAATAAATAAATAAATAAATTTAAAAAAAAAAAAAAAAAAAAAAAAAGAAAAGTGCATATGTACTGAACATTCAGACTTTCATGTGTGTGCCATTCTCTAAACACAGAAAACAACTATGTATACAGCGGATATACTGCATTAGGTACTATGAATAAGCTAAAGATAATGTAATATATGTGGGAAGATGTATGTTGGCTCCATGCAAACGATACACCATTTGATATAAAAGGACTTGACTATCTTGGCATTTTGGCATCTGATGGTTTGGGGTTCCTAGGACATCCACACCCTGGGCACCAGCAGCCCTGGCCCCCAGCTTTCTTGTTCCCCTTGTCAACACCACCTCCCAACCTCCGACCTTGCTCCAGTGCGAGTGTCTGGGCAGCAGTGACTTGATTGTAATTTCACTGTTCCTGCTAGAGCGGCTCCATGGGTCTCGCAGGATGAGGCCAGGAGACCCTAGCTGCCTGTTTGGAGACCCTGTTACTTCAAACCGCTCCACTAGCACCTTGACTCTCCATCTTCCCTTCAGGTTTGGCATGATTGGCCACAGACACACATGGGCCCCTGTTACGGCTCTCTGGCTTTGGCAATTTCATGATGATCAGAGTGTGGCCGTCAAGTTTCCCAGGCCTTTCTCCTGCATCTTGGATACTCTCTCTTGTCAATGCTTCAAGACACAGAGTTGCATCCTTTTTTTTTTTTTTTTCCCCCCTGTATCTATTCCACTCCTCATTGAAATTCTACCTGGGGGCCAGGGATGTAGCTCAATGATAGGATGGTCTCCTAGCCTATGTGAGGCCCTGAATCCAATCCCCAGTCCCACAAAAGAAAAAGGTATTCTACATGGGAAAAGACTTGTTCAAAAAGAACCCCCAGGGGATGACGGGATGGCAGTACACACCTCCAGCCTTCCTGGAGTACATTTCTGGTCATTGACCAGGTTCCTGAAGCCACATAGATGTGCGAGTCACCAGCATGTGTTCCTGAGAATCAGGGGTGTCTCACTCACAAACACAGCTTCTGTGGGTGTGGGAGACATGGCTATCTGCAATATCTTGATGTTGTGGTGGTATTGGGGTACCCCAGGGTGGTTGGGAAGCTCAAGGGAAGATACTGAAGCGCTTCCAGGCTCCTCGCCCCTGCACACTAATGCTCAGTGCTTTGTTCACACTCCATCCACTGCACTCCTAGATGTAGTCCAGGTCATCTGTCCTCCCTCTGTGGGTACCTGGCGTGGGTCTGTCTCTACATATCCCGGAGGCTCTTTTCCTTGGGCTTCCTGCCCATGGCTCTCTGGATCCTCTGGAAGAGCCATATGAAGGAACCATGAAAGTATATAAACTCCATCTATGCTTCCCATAGTCTTTGAAGTAAGTGCCGTGCCCAACATGGAAGGCATGTAGTGAAAGCAGGGAGGCAGAGAGGGAGAGGTGAGCGCGTGTGTTTGGAAAGCACTTGGCTTTGCTCTGTGTTCTGTCTTCAGTCCCCTCTCTGGAGGAGGCTGCTGGTGGGCAAGCAGGCTAGACAGACAGCCTTGAAGGTGGAGTGGACCCAGTATAGGGATTCTTGGTCCATCTTCCTGACGTAGGAAGAATGGCCAGGGCATGGACCCTGCAGGCTCAGCCTTGCCAACTTGGGTAAAGTGATTAGGGTGTCCACAGGGTTGGGGCTGAGGGAACAGCTCCCTTCAATGACTGTATCCATCAATCCCTCCTAGGCAGGCAGGCCGGCTGCAGCCCTTGCTCAGCCTGGGCAGGAACAACCTCTTTGGGGTTAGCCTGCAGTGTCCCCCTTCTTTTCCACAACTCCAGCAGCTATGATTCCTATATCAAGCTCCACTGGGGCAAGATCTGAGGTTGTCCCTCTCTAGCAGGGTCACGGAGCCAGGACGCTTAATTTGGGATCACATGATGTGATGGCGGGGTGGCAAGCAAAGGAATTCGTGAATGAGAAATGCTGGAGGCGCAATATTGTTTCTAGTCCTAACTCCCGACTAGTTGTGACCCTGAATAAGTTGTAGCTCTCTTGACATTCATTTCTCAACCCCTTGTAGCACTAATAACAAATAACCGAATAACATGATTGAAATGAACTTGCAGTCATCCCCCTCTTTTTCTTTTTTCTTTTTTTTTGCGAGTGGTGTGTATGTGTGTTGGTATGAGTGTAAGAGCAAGTGAATGTGGAGGCCAGAGGCTGATGTTGCGTGTCTTCTTTCCACATCATTCTTTTGAGATAGGCTCTCGACCTGAACCTAGAGCTCGCCGATTGGGCTGGACTAGCTAGCCAGCAAGCCCTGGGGATCCTGCTGTTTTAGTCTCCCTGGAATTAGAAGTATGCACTGCCACGTTCAGCATGTTTCGTGAGTACTGAGGATTCAAAATCAGGTCCTTATGCAGGAAGCACTTTATCCACCAAGCCATCTCCGTAGCCCTAAGTCATTCCTTTTTAATTTTTTTTTTTTTTTATGTTCCCACATACCAGTTCTGGCCACCAAGTAGGTCCAGGGCTGCAGGTATGAAGATAAGACAGCAGGTAAAGTGCCCCCCCATTGCTGTCGCTGCCAAATGACCAGTGACATAGACATGTTATCTTCTTGCCAGACAGATCAGATCTAGGAAGGTGCTTAGAGCCCTGGGCATCATGATCACATACATCTTCTACATGCGCTTCTGAACCCAGAGAGCCAGCCTAGCCACAGGGTCTTCCCTGCCATCCACGGGGCACCCCAAACCTGTTCCTCAGAGGGAAGTGGGTCTGAGGCTCATCCACCAGAGATGGCACCATCTTTGCTCTGTCCTTGGCGCCATCTTCCTTCACAAAGGGCAGCCCTGTCTGAACCCGCAGGGCCCAGGGAGCAGTTAAAAGGCCATAAAGGAGCGGGAAGAAGGGTCATAAAACCGAGACAGACTCATTAGCAGCTCCCTTCTGATAAGAGCTTCAAGGGCTCCCAGCAGACAGCTGGGGGTTGCACGTCCTGGTCCTTGCCCCCAGATATTTGAATCCTTGGTTCAGAGTTCACAGGGAAAAAAGATTAAGGAAGAGAAATGGGGGGAGGGAGGGAAGGATGGAGGGAGGGGGACAGGAAAGAACTGGGGGCAGTGCACTGATCAAGGGCAAGAGGCAGGCTGCCGAAGGTTCTCCAGTAACGGCCATATAAAAATGGCTAAGGTGAAGGGACATTTCCTGTGGGCTGACCTAAGAGATCTCATTGACCTCCCTGCTCAGATACTCCCTGAGGTAGTACTGACAACCTTTTAAATGGATGCTGGTCTGGAGGCAGATCCTGCCACACGATTTTCAGGGTACATACATGCATACAATATGCAATGAGGGATACCTGGTTTCCAGGTTGGAAATTTCATGACAACAGCTGCACAGAACTGAATTTGGCATTGGGCCTTCTGAGCACAGTGTGGCCTTGAGTGACTGCACATCTTTTACACCAGGAAGAAGTCCTTTCTGGAGGAGGTGAGATGCTTGAGAAAGGTCACCCAGTCAGGCGTGGGAGGCCGGGTGACGGCGCAGTGAGAAAGTACAAAACCTTTTCCTCTCGGCCCTTCTCCAAGACGGGCATTAGCTGCCAGCCACAGGTAAAGGTTCAGAGAGGACGAAGGAATGGTTTAAGGTCATCCAACTCCCCGACAGATAGCCTTGACAATTTCTGTATTTCTGTTTGTCCCTGACAGTTCACCTATAAGGCAGAGAATTCAAGATGGGCCAATAACACCCTTCTTGTATAGGGGGCTAGAAGAAGCTATGGTATAAATATTTCTCCAGGATGGACATGTGGGCTCTGATACCAAGAGCCCACCTGCCTTGAAGTCTGGGGCTCAGGCCTGCCTTAGAACCTCTTTCATGGGCAGGAGATTCATTAAAACCCCGGTGTCAGCGTTCTTCCCCGAGCAGCAGGACTTGGTACTCACAGACCTAATTTTTTAAAGCTAGTTTGAGCTGCTAGTTTATTTCCTTGTTTGAAACTGGGTCTCATGAATCCCAGACCTGACTTAAGCTTGTTATGTAGTGGAGGATGACCTTGAACTTCTGATCTTCCTGCGTCCATCTCCTAAATGTTAGGATTATAAGCGTGTTCCACAGTACCCCGTTTATGTATTGCTGGGGATAATCCAAGGCTTCCTGCTTACTAGGCAAGCACTCTTACCAACTAAGCTGCATCCCAGCCCTTGAACTGCTTTTTTGTTTTGTTTGTTTTGTTTTTTGGTTGTTTGATTTTTCGAGGTTGGGTCTCACTCTAGCCCAGGCTGGCCTGGAATTCACCATGTAGTCTCAGGGTGGCTTCGAACTCACAGCAATCCTCCTACCTCTGTCTCCCAAGTGCTGGGATTAAAGACGTGTGCCACCATGCCTGGCTGAGCTGCTATATTTTTTAATATTATTATTATTATTATTATTATTATTTACTTACTTATTTGACAGAGAAAGAGGGAGACAGAATGAGAGAATGGGTGTACCAGGGACTTCAGCCACTGCAAATGAACTCCAAATGCATGCGCCCCCTTGTGCATCTGGCTAACATGGGTCCTGGGGAATCGAACCTGGTTCCTTTGGCTTTGCAGGCAAACGCCTTAACTTTTAAGCTATCCCTCCAGCCCTGAGCTGCTACTTTTTAAGGACCAGTGCCAACAAAGTAAAGAGGTATTTTGATACCCCCTCCCCTCTTGACTGCATGTTCTTACTGTGTGAATGAATGATGGGGAGAATGGGTTCTAAGTGTCCAGGTTGGGCTGAGAGGCCCATCCATGTTCCAACTATGGCTGTCTTGCGACTCAGGCCATTTATCTGCACAGGGAAGGGCTTGAATGGCAGCATCTCTGCCTGTCACTCTGACATCAACTGCTCTTCTATCTCTGGGCTCCCTCCTCATTGCAGTTCTCGTGTTGAGACAGTCATATTTATTGCATGAGAGGAACAAGCACATCAGAAGGCTTCTACCTATGCACTCTCCTTCTTTTTCTGCATCAGTTGTCTTAGCCTTTCTTGAGGGTGATGAGAGAGGTGCTGGTTTGTGGCTTTGGGGTTATCCTTCAGGTCTAGTACTTAAAAATGACAATGTAAGCTGGACTTGGGTGGCTCATACCTATAATTCCAGCACTTGGGAGGCAGGATTGCTCTGAGTTAGTTGAGGGCCAGCCTGGGCTACATAGTGAGTTCTAAGCCAGACTCACTACAGAGTGAGACTCTGTCTTAAAAAACAAAACAAAACAAAAAAACTAGAGACTGGAGAGATGGCTCAGCAGTTAAGGCATTTGTCTGCAAAACCCATTCACTTGGGTTTGATTCCCTAGTACCCATGTAAAGCCAGATGCACAATGTTGCATGCATCTGGAGGTCATTTGCAATGGCTGGAGACTCTCACACACAGATTCTCTCCCTCCCTCTGTTTGCAAATAAATTTTAAAAAACTCAACCATATGGGCTGGAGAGATGGCTTAGTGGTTAAGCACTTATATGTGAAGCCTAAGGACCCTGGTTCGAGGCTTGATTCCCCAGGACCCACGCTAGCCAGATGCACAAAGGGGCGCATGCATCTGGAGTTCGTTTGCAGTGGCTGGAGTCCCTGGTGCACCCATTTTCTCTCTCTGTCTCTCTCAAATAAATAAAAATAAAAATAAACTCAACCATAGCTGAGTGTGGTGGCACACACCTTTAATTCCAGCACTGGGGAGGAAGAGGTAGGAGGGATCACTATGAGTTCAAGGCCACCCTGAGACTACATAGTGAATTCCAGGTCAGCCTGGGCTAGAGTGAGACCCTACCTTGAAAAACAAAAACAAAACAAGCAAAAAAAAAAAAAAAAAAAAAAAAAACACCAAAGAAAGAAAAAAATGACAATTCACGACAATGTGAGTACAGGTAGAGACTAAGTCGTGGGGACAAAGTCCTTGTTCCTACAACCGTCTCCAAGGAGCCACGATACTCCTGCCTGTGCCAGGTTTCCTAAACACAGCGTTACCAATGAGTCCAGGATGTTGTCTTATGAAGGATTCTTTAGAATTGCAGGAATTTGGAAGGAACAGTCATGTGTGTAGGGAATTGCTCAAGTAAAACTCATGTGTACAACTCAAGCAGTGCATGGAACATTGCATAGTGATTGAAAAGGTGATCGACTTGAAATATTGACAAGCAGCACAGGGTGTGGTGGCGCACGCCTTTAATCCCAGCACTGGGGAGGCAGAGGTAGGAGGATCGCTGTGAGTTCAAGGCCAGCCTGAGACTATCTAGTGAATTCCAGATCTGCCCGGGCTGGAGTGAGACCCTACCTCAAAAAAGGCAAAAAAAAAAAAAAAAAAAGAAAGAAAGAAAGAAAGAAAATGCTTTGAGATTAACGTCAAATTGCAAAATTCTATCCCATACACACTGAGTCAGGCACAGAAACCAAGACTGGGCCAGAGCAGACGGGAGGATAGCGGCTCATCGGAACTGGGTGCGGCGTGTGCGCAGAGGGAACCCTGGCTCTCCTGCTGCGCGTTTCTCCCACTCATCCTTATTTAAGCTGGAGTCTCTTACTGATCCCAGAGTTTGACAATTTGTTATTATCTCTGCTTCATGCCCCAGCTATTCTCCAATCTCTGCTCACCACTCTCCACAGGCCTAGGGTTAGAGACATACATGGCCACAAGCAGCTGATCATGTGGGTCCTGAGGATGGCACATGAGCAGTCAGTCTCCTGGACCTCCTAAGGCCCTCAGGTTTGCACAGGAAGTGCTCTCCACTGTTGAACCCTCCCACCCTCCCTCTTGCTTTTCCTACCTGTATTAGCCCTCATCCTTGCCCCTTCACAGGGACGTGGCACCCCTGCCGTGTGACTCACAAGCCATCAGTTACAAGCTGGCCAGCAGCATGGGACTGAGTCACTGGTCTACCCGCATGATCTGTGCTGCCCACCTTCTCTCTCCGGCTCCGGCATCTGAATTAAGAAGCGAGGGAAAAGCTATGTTCCAAGGGGCTGCAGCTGCCCAAAGGGGCCAGAACCAGGGTGGGAGAACAGCTGCCTGGGGTGAGGGACTTGCAGAGGTTAGGAGGGAGCAGGGATCAAGGGTGAGCCGAGGTCAGTAGAGAGGGAAGCGGTGGGCTGGAGAGATGGCTTAGTGGTTAAGCGCTTGCCTGTGAAGCCCAAGGACCCTGGTTCGAGGCTCGATTCCCCAGGACCCACGTTAGCCAGATGCACAAGGGGGTGCACGCGTCTGGAGTTTGTTTGCAGTGGCTGGAAGCCGTGGCTCATCCATTCTCTTTCTCTCTCTCTCTGCCTCATTCTCTCTCTTTCTCTATCACTCTTAAATAAATAAATAATAAATAAATAAAAAGAGAGAGGGGAAGCCATGATGTAGGGACAGAGAAACCAACAGGCTTCACCTCCAACTCCCACCCAAGGACTTTATTCTTATACTATACCCCATTTTCCCTTGAGGTACATTGAGTGAGGTGCTGGTCATTTCAAATGAGTAACATTATCTTCCACTTTTCAGAATGTCTCTGCCATTATAGTATTATCATTTTATTTATTTATTTATTTTTGGTTTTTCCGAGGTAGGGTCTCACTCTGGCCCAGGCTGACCTGGAATTCACCATGTAATCTCAGGGTGGCCTCGAACTCATGGCGATCCTCCTATCTCTGCCGGGATTAAAGGCGTGCACTACCACGCCTTGCTCATTATATTACTTTTAATAAAACAAAGGACCATTAATGGGGGAATGCCACGGCACCCTCAAGTGGCCCTACTATTTTGGGATGCTTCTGTATACTCAAACACTGATGTCCTCAGCTTTGATGGCGTTCTCAATTTCGGTAACCCTACCCTAAATTGAACACACCATCGGTCAGGCCTGGGAGACGGCTCAGTGGGTCAGAGGGCTGGCTGTGTGAGCCGAGGATGTGCATGTGACCCCAGCACCGTGTAAGAGCCAGCCACTGGAGCGCACGCCCATAGCCTCAACACTGATGGGTGGAGGACAGGAGGAGCGCTATTCTAGCCAAGTCAGTTCACTGAGAGATGCTGTCTCAAAAAAAATAAAAAATAAAAAAGATGGTAGTTCACGCCTTTAATCCCAGCACTCGGGAGGCAGAGGTAGGACAATCGCCATGAGTTCGAGGCCACCCTGAGACTACATAGCGAATTCCAGGTCAGCCTGGGCCAGAGTGAGACCCTACCTCGAAAATAAAATAAAAGAAAAAAAAAAACAGATGGGTGGACTTGGAGGCACATGTCTTTTATCCCAGAACTCGGGGAGGCAGAGGTAGAAGAATTCCTGTGAGTTCAGAGCCAGCTTGTGACTACAGAATGAGTTCAAGTGAGACCCTACCTTGAAAAAAAATATATAAACAAGTTGGAAAGTAACTGAGGACACCCAACATTCTCCTCTGGCCTCCACACACATGCACACGGGATTCAACACCTCTGCACACACATGTAAATATTGCTAACACCTCATGTTCACACACTATACATACGACACACATACATGCAGCAAAAAAAGAAACTATTATAAGTCAAAAATGCATCTGAAGCCAAGCGTGGTGGCAGAGGCAGAGGATTGCCTTAAAGTTTGAGGCCACCCTGAGGCTACGTAATGAATTCCAGGTCAGCTTGGGCTACAGCAAGACCCTACCTCAAAAAACAAACAACAAAAAATTGTATTCAATACATCTGATCTACTATTCTAAATAGCACAATAGTAGGGGTCAAACGTGCAATCCTCCTGCTTCAGCCCTGCAGCCAATAGGATTACAGCCATATGTGATTATGTTGGGCTACATCCGACCTACTAAACATCATCTCTTAGCTTAGTGTACCTTACATATTCTCAGAACACTTACATTAGCCTGGAGTCAGACAGAATCATTAACACGAAGCCTGTTTTGTAGTGAGGTGTTGAATGTCTCATGTACTGACAGTGAAAAGCAATGGTGGTATGAGTCCATTTTCACTCCACTGTAAAGTTGAAAACTCATAGGTTGCACCATTCACTGTAAGTCTGGGCTAGTCTGTATTTAAAATCAGCCTGGTGTCTGCAAGAGTGACACTTCAAGGCCATCTAGATTCTGTGCAGCCCGAGATCTCTTTTAAGGAGTACGGCATCAGAGAGTCCCAGCCAGGACCTGGCAGGATCACCTGACAGGCCAACAGAGTCTGTCCCTCTTGGAAATGTCACCTTTGAAAGGCAGCGTGGCATCATTTTCCTCAAGCTGACCCCATTCTTAGACCACAGTAGGTGGATCTACATTTACACATGGGTCTCCAGGCTGTCACACAAATTCTAGCTCACATACGCACACTCAAACCAGGACACATGCAGCCTGGAAATACAGACAAGAAAAATGAAAGAAGCTGCCTAATGAGTTCTATAGAATTTGAGGTCCATTTCTTCAGTAAAGGGACTTTTGTTAGTGAGTCTGAGCAGATAAGAGGGAGAAGTTTCCGGGCCCTAGAATCCTTCGTTTTTTCCAGTTCCTCCAACAGGCTCACAGGCTTCGTCCCTTGAAGTCTCTGTTTTCCACACTTCCTTCCATCTCAGATTTTTGGGCAGACTGGGGGATGTGAAAGAGACAGGGTGGCATGAAGCAGCCACGGCCGATCTCCGGTGACCTGTCTTCCTGTACCCGCCTGTGCCCTCTGAGTAGGAGAGGCCCAGGGTGGAAGTAATGGGTGCAGGGGACTGGGAACTGGGCCAGTGCACCTTGCCCCGCCCTGCAGGTCCCCACCCTGGGCTTCTGGGAAAAGGACAGATATTATTTTGCAGCCAGAGAAAAATTGACCTTGGAGATCTCTGGCTGTCAAACCAATGTCACCACTTTAAAGCTTTATGGCCATTTTGTTCACTCTCCTAAACCTCAGTTATCTCAACTGTTCAATGGGAATAAATCATTCTGTTAGGTGTCACGGTTTATATCCATTTTAGATGACAGGACCTAGAAAGCTAGCCTCTGAGTATGCTGTGAGGAGGCTTATCTTGATGAGGTTAGCCTCAGGGCATGCTGGTAAGGGATTATCTTGATTAGGTTAATTGACATTGGGAGACCCACCTTGACATGGGTGGTACCATTCCTGGGGCTGAAGTCCTGGACTGAATTAAAAAAAAAAAAGGAAACAAACAGGTGTGTCTCATGCCTTTGGGAAGCTGCTGGGAAAACACACACACACACACACACACACACACACACACACACACACACACAACACAAACAAACAAAAAAAGAAGGCCGCTCTGGCGGAGCTCCAGCATTCCCACACTCTGCTTCTTTCTTCACTGTGGCCTGAATGTTACCAGCCTCAAGCTCCCGGGCCACCATGATGGACTGTAACCTTGAACTCTCAGCGGAAATAAGTCTTCTCCCTTAACTTGTTTCTTGGCAGCTGGTCGTGGTGGCGCACGCCTTTAGTCCCAGCACTCGGGAGGCAGAGGTAGGAGGTATTGCTATGAGTTTGAGGTCACCCGGAGACTACATAGTGAATTCCAGGTCTGCCTGGGCTAGAGCGAGACCCTACCTCAAAAAACCAAAAAAAAAAAAAAAAAAAAAAAGTTTCTTGTCAGGTATTGGTCAGGGCAATGAGAAAGTAACAGCTGCCTATGGGAAAGATGCTTTCACGGGGGTCAGTCTTACCGTAGCCCTCTCCCACTCTGTTCTTGTGGGAAAACAGCTCAAGCCTCCTGAGGGCTGACAGCATCTTCCTGGTGCTCCCATGAGAAGACTTGCCTTGTGTTTTCAGACTGTCCTGTGCCCGGGAAGGGCTGAGTGGCGATGGCCATGGCTCTGCAACCAGGTTTAGAAACGCTTCAAACCTAGTTCCAACGAGATGAGGCTGGCCAGCGTCCAGCAGCCACTTCCCATCCGAGCTCCTGCCAGGGGATTCTTGCCCGGATCCCCGTCACAGCAGCCAGGCCCGTTTGATCCCTGGAGCCCTTGGGTTCAGACCCACGAGCTGACTTCTCTCTTCCAGAGCCTTCATTCTGAAGGTCCCGCCATGGCATGAGGCCCCGTGCCACTGGGGGTGAGTCAGAGAAGGGTAGATGTGGCCTCAGGGACACAGGGACAGCCTGGAGAACCCACCTGGCCATACCGTAGTGAAAGCCAGCGTCTTTCCCTGGCAGCCAGGGCAAGGAGCTGGGTAGATAGGAGGGCTAGGAGATGCTCTCTGGTGCCCGCAACTTGGGGTGAGCCCTCAGCTTCCTCCAGGGAAGGGGCATGTGCCCTAGTGGTAGATGGGCCTTTAGGCAGTTGGTGGGGGAGCCGGTGACTTCCCTCTGTTGGGTTGAAAATGGTGGCTGAGGGAAAAAACAAACACACTCCGCCACCACCCCCAAACCCCCAACTACAGAATGCAGCAAACCAGCAAAGAGTCACAGAAGGAAAGACAATCCAAATGTTTTGAGTTTAGCTATTAAGCATAGTTTCCAGTGAGTGTTCTCATGTCTTGAAATGAAACAGATGAAAGCAACATGTGTCAATGGTTGTAGGAAGGCAATAATGTCATCAACAGGAAATAAAGAAATTGAACACTGTGGCCTGAGTGCAGAACTTAACTCTTCTGCTGCCTGGCCCCAAGGTGCTCTGCAGGGGAGGTAGGAAGCCCTCTGCAGGACCGGGTCTCTACCTATCTAAGCCTGCCCCGGGGCCCTCTGGCCCCTGCCAGGATTTCCAGCCTGCCTCTCTGAAGGCACCATGGTCTGGGAGCCCCCCGAGGCTCTGGATTGCTGAAGAGGACTCCACAGAGCCATTCTCTCTCTCTCTGTCCCCGAGAAGAGGCTACGGAGCTTTGGCTGTAGGATCACAGTTGCGAGCTCCTGGCAAGGATGGTGCCCGCTGCTGGCAGGGGCAGCAAAGCCAAGGCCAATGTGCTGGCGCAGGAGAGAGAGCGGGTGGCGCCACCAGGGAGTCTGTGGGTCTCCGGAGGCCCTAACTGCTGCTGGAGCGAGCAGGAGCTGTTTATGGAGCAGGCTAGGGCTGGGGGTAGGGGTGCGGTGCTGGGAGAGCCTTCCCCACCTAATACCTCCACCAAGAGCAGGAGGAGGGCGGGGTGCACCTGCCCCTATGTCTGACCCCAGGCACCCACAGGAAGGATGGTGACTTTGAGCCCAGACGAGTGAGACTAATGTCCCCAGCCTGGAGGGGTTCCTTCAGGACAGTCTTTCTGCTGTCATCTCGGATGAGTGCACTATAATGCCGCGGGCCTGCCTGCCTCCCTGCAAACCCGATACATACCAGGCAGGCAGCGGAACATGAGTCAGAGTGTCTATCAGTCGGGCTTTAGGCCCGGGTATTGATCTCCTGGGTCCAGTGAGAGGTCCAGCAGTGCTCGCTGTGGGTTATATCTGCTCTGGAGTCCTGGGGGAGGCCTCAACAAACCCAGATTCCGTTTACAGCTCTTCTCCTATGACTAAGGAGTGTAGCTGTGGGGGCCAGTGACTTAGCCCACTTAGTTTTATTAGCCAGGACCAAGATATCTTAAAACATACGGGTGATGGGATTGTCATTACAGACATGTAAAATAATGGACAGGAAGATCAATTCCTTCTCTCGTAACAACAGACGAAACAATAAAAACACTAGGGCAGCTCTTGATGCAGGATTCTAAGAGGAACACTGGTAGCTCTTCAGAAGTTTATATATTTGGTTTTACAGTATCCATGTGCATTAGTCAGCCTGGGATGCTGTAACAAAATGCCACAGACGGCTGGGTTAGATAGAAGGAATTTATTTCTCACAGTTCTGGAAGCTGGAATTCTAAGGTCATAATGCTGGCCAATTTGGTTTGTGGTGAGAGGTTTCTTTCTGGCCTGCAGACAGCCATCTCCTGACTGTGGTAGAGAGAGAATTAGCTCTAATGCTTCTTGAGAGTACTAATCCCATCACATTGCCCCCACCCATGATCTCATCTAAATCGGATTATCCTGGGCTGGAGAGATGCCTTAGCAGTTAAGATGCTTGCTTGTGAAGCCTAAAGACCTAGGTTCAGTTCCCCAGTACCCATGTAAGCCAGCTGCACATGGTGGCGCACATGTCTAGAGTTCATTTGCAGTGGCTGGAGGCCCTGGAGCACCCATTCTCTTGTTCTCAATCTGCCTTTTTCTCTCTCATTTAAATAAATAAAAATAAATATTAAAAAAAACATGAAATGTTTCCATTGAGGGTTAGGGCTTCAACATATGAGTTGAGGGGGACACATTGAACCTACTGTGTCTCATGAGTTTCAGAACAAGATATCCAGACACAAGACTAACTTGTGTGTCTGCCACACAATGGGCACTGGTCAGACGTGGGCTATAACCTACAGGAGCCGTCATTTTGCAGGAGATAAGTCCAGGAAACAGACAATAAGGGTCAATGTGGAATGTACCCAGGGTGCAGAGAGAGGCAGAGAGAGGACACCTGAGCTCAGCCTAGATAAGATGTCAAAGGGACAGAGCCAGCCCAAAGGCACCTCTGGGAGTGGAAAAGCATGTGCAAGGGCTCAGAGGCTAGAATCAGCCTTAGGAGGAGGAGCAGCTCCCACACAGCTACACCTCAGGTACCAGCACATGGCATGGCAGGCAAAGGGTGGAGGATGGCATGGCTATGCCAAGGGGAAACCCACTGTCCTAAGACTGCAGCCTCGACTTCACAGAGAAGCTACCTTAAACTGGGCGGTGAGGGGTTATGTTAACCAATGTGTTTTAGAAAGTTTCCTCATGTGGGAGTGTTGGGGCTGGTTTTAACAAAGGTAGGGTTTCAGAGGCAGAAGCCCCATGGGAGTCCACTACAATAATCTAAGAGATCATATTTGTTTAGATATTTGCATTTTATTTCAGTAACTGCCTTACGTTGGGCTCTCCAGAAACTGACCCTGGGATGGAAAAATCATATGAATTCTGAGAAAATAGTCTCGAGAAAGATTAAAACAAGCAAACAAACAAACTACCTGCAAAGAAGTAGAAGGGATCTTAGAAGGGAATAGGCCACATTGGGACATGATATCCCACAAATGTTATCTGTGGTCCAACCCACAGGGAATCTGGGGACAGTCCTCCTCCTCCTCTTCTCCAGAGGTCAAGGAGAAAGAAGATTATACATTGGCATCTGTCAGCCACTGGTTACTGGCTGGGGGGTGGTGACAGATTACGGATCCTTGGCGCTAAATTGTAGGCAAAGTAAATTCCAGTAGCTTCCACCAGAGACCCTGGAGAAAAAAACTGAGGGAAGTATGAAGAAGCCAGTGTCCAGAGCAAGGCGAGGGCTCCTCCAGCAGAGCCCTAAGGGCATCTGCCACCATCATGAGACTGTCCAAGGACTTTCATGCATGCCAATCACCACAGATACTTGGGAACAATGTGAAGGGTTCAAATCTGAAATGTGGAAGGAAGTCCCAACAGGGCTGCTGCACCAACTCCATCTCTAGGACTAGGGTGACCTTGTAGCTCTGAAAGACTCCTCCCAGCCAGAAAGGGTCAAGGGCCTTGACATAGAAGAGAAGCTGGCCCCGTACTGACCTCACCCCGTGAACAGTGAACCACATCAATGGCCACAGTACGGCTTTGCAGAAAGAGTCAGGGCCCATCCAAAGGCTGCCACTGACTGCTTAGGTGAACATGGGGCGAGGTCCAATTCCCATCGCAGTGACTCAGGGTTCCTTGCCTCCACAACTGGGCTGGTTCTGCCCATCCTACTCATCTCTATGACTGTTACAAGAATAAAAGTGGGATTTCAGCCTGGGCATGTTCTCCATGAATGCATAAGGCATGTTGTAAACCTACACATACCCCACTTCTAACGTGGTGGGTAATGTCTGGCAAGGCAAGCAGGTAGGGCAGTGGTATTCACTTATCACCCCTGCAGTCAAGGATGTCCTCGCAGGCCTTGTGCCAGTGCAAGAAGGGGCCCAGGCTGGAGGCTCGGCCACTCTGGCCTTGGTCTGTCCCTGTAGGTATCATAAGGCATGGCTTCGCCACCCAAAACCTCACTCATCTCTGAGCATGTGCATTCGCACTTCAGACCGGAAGTCAGAGAGACTTCGGTACAAGGTCCTTGTCCATCCCACTCAGTCACCCCCTCTACCCACTCCTGGCCAGCCAGAGCCACTTAGCCCCAAAGTTAATCTCTTTCCTGTCACAGTGGAAGCCAGAAGCCACCATTCCTCTCAGATTGGTTCTTTGACTCCACTTCTGCCCTTGGTAGACCCTCAAATACAATATATCCTTCAAAGCACCAAGGTCTATGCCCAGGCCCATTTAGAAAGCCTATGTGGTTTTGGATCCTTAAGGTTGAAAGAAAAAAATGGAAACTCTGACTGCATCCTTTGAACTGCCTGACAGCTACATATGACCTCTGCCAGCTCCTCGGTCAGTGTGTGTACCCCACCTCCAGTGGGAACCTGAGTGAGGAGGCTACGAGTTGGTGGCCAGGCTCCACCCCCGCCCCCGCCAATATCTCCATTAAAGACCTCACACCATTGGATGGCTAGGCCATCTCTGCCCTTAGCTTTAGTCTCTAAACCCTCTAAGGGTAAGATTTCTGCCCTGCGATGGTCCCAGAATCTCATGCTAGGCAGGGCCCAGAGTCAGCAGGTGTCCTTAGTATCTGACTAGTGAGTGGCTGTGTTTCAACACACGCCTCCAGAGCAACCTGGGACCTCAGGCTCTGAGATTTACGCAAGTCAGAAACAACGGCAGAGCCTGACCCAGCATGGCGGCTCATCCCCGTAATCCTCGAACTCAGGGGGCTGAGGCAGGAGATTTATGAATTCTACACCAGCCCGGGATTCAGTGCCCTACCTTGTCTCTAAGGAAGAAAGGAAAAACAAACAAAACGACAGAGTCTGGATTTGAGTGCACACCTGCCTCACTTCAAAGCCCGGGCTCTTTCTAGCACACCTGGCGGCCTCTGAACTGAGACATCTGGGTCCCTACAGTATGCAAATGCAAGCCGGGTGAAGCTCGCGTTCTCAGCATCTAGTTTCACACACGGGCTGATTCTGTCTCGGAGCCAAGGACTCCTGACCCTGACCCCAGGCACATCTTTGCTGACAAGAGGCTCTGCTGAGGGCCCACGGAAGGCTTTTATGTGCATGTAGGTTCCCAGGGGGAGGACAGGCCAGGGTCAGCACGTTTCTGTTTCCGGTGAGCTCCGGCTCTCTTCTCTGAGAAGGTAGGCTGTTGTGTAGGATGTCTAAACTATCAGATGAGTGCTTAGAAGTTCGGATTTGATTCTGGACCGAAGCATATTGCATTCCCCCATGAGGTGACACTGAATATTCATCATAATTTTTTTTTTTTTTGGCTTTTCCAAGGCAGGATCTTGCTGTTAGCCCAGGCTGGCCTCAAATCACTTTGACCCTTCTACCTCAGTCTCCTGAGTGCTGGGATGCAAGGCCTTGGGCCACCAAGCCTGCTCCCATCATAATTTTTGAGCCACAAACCAAATGCAATGAGCTGACCAAGCAGCCCTCACTCGCCTGGTTTGGAAGGTGCATAATGTGTGTGTGACCAAGAGCGGTGTGTTTTGGCCTGGGTGCACACAGCGCAAGTGGTTGCAAGCAGACCTTTTCCAGGCGTTACTGTGATCTCACAGTTGGTCGAAAGGTTCTCCTCTCAACAAAAACAAGTACTCCAACAAACACCATAAAAAGCTGTGGTCGATGACACAGTTCTATAATCCCACAAACTCAGGAGGCTAAGGCAGGAAGATTTCACGTTCAAGTCCAAGGCCTGCTTGGGTGCAGAGGGAGCTCAAGGGCAGCTTAGGCAACTGCATAAGACCCTGCCTCAAGGAGAAAAAAAGGGCTGAGGATGCAGTTCTATGGAACAACAGTTACCCAGTATGCCCTAGCACCAAAATAAATAAATGAAAGAAAAGAAAAATAAGCAAAGCTCTAGAAGTAAAAATTGATCAACTGATTAGCTCACAAGTGTTCAAAGGTGCTAACTCCAAGGGTGCCACTGACTTTCCAAGACAATTATTCTACAAAGGGCTTGCTACGACAGGCCAGAAAGTCCCTGCAGGAGAGGCAGGTGCAGAGACCCCTCTTCTGCCCTACCCCGAGCCCCCCACTTTCTGTACAGGTATGTCGTTCTACTCCAGGAGCTCCCACTGCGGTTTCACCAGGGAAGTTCTCCTACTTCCTGAGGGAAGGTTTTGGGTGAGCAATGGGGAGGAAGGACCTCAGGTTGGTGGGGCCATGGAAGGTGGTTTTCTCAGGCATGCAGTGCAGGCAATCCACGGTCCTGAGAGCTGGGAGCAACCCTTTGCACTCAGCAAGCACCTGAGGAACACTGACAAAGTCTTACTCCATGTTATGCAGTTTGCCTGCTCTGGTTGGCCCAGGGTGCTTTTCCTGGTCCCCCAAGGATGTGGGAGATGCACTGTATAAGAGCAGGAGATGGGGTGGAGGGGCTCAGGTGTGCTGGCAGTTGTGAAAGAACTCTTGGAACCTCCCCCTCCCTTCCCTTGGCTGGACAGACCAGGACGGTGGTCAGAGAGCCCTGCCCTGTAGCCTGCGCAGGGATGAGGCCATAGCCCGGGCAGCTGTTTAAGTGTCCATTTCAAAGGCCTTTTGTTAGACTTCTAAGGAGCAAAAGGACTGCCCAAAGCCATTCACTGGGAAAGCTGGAAGGCTATCAGGCTTCCCTCAGCCACAGAGAAGGGAGGCCCAGAGCTGGGCAGTTGGAGCAGTAGATCAGAGGCTGCATGTCAAGGGGCTATATAATGAACAAGAGGTTGCTCCTTTCACTTCTGGAATTTAGAAGGGTCAGGTACAGGTGTGCTGGGCAGGAAGGCAACTTGGAGATTCACCCAGATGTTGCCATTGTTTGTGTCTGTCTGGGGCAATTTACTAGTTCAGTGCAGTCCTTCCCTACCTGGGCCTTGTTTGCTGTGCAGGGAGCTCCGTTTCTGCTGCTACCAAATTTCAGGTGTTTTGGGAACAAGCCTTCTCATTCATAAGATATCTTCTCATTCACAAGATAAAGTTGTTGGCCTGCTTCTCTACGGAGGATGCCAGGGGCACCTCACAGATGCAAGGAGGATATGGAAGGAAGACCTTGAAGGTTCAAGTTCTCTTCCCACTACTTTTGCCTCAGGACCAGAATGGGGTAAACTCAGGCTCACCTGACTGCGGAGAACCCTCCCCACTCCCAACTATCTCTAAAAGCCTGTCCTGAGAGCTTCCATGAAGACCCACATCCTAAGGCACTGAGAAAGGAAGGTGTACTTTTCTCTCCCAAATCATGCTCTTGGTATGTATGCATCACCATTTCATTTGAATTTTTTTTTTTTTTTTTGGTTTTCTGAGGTAGGGTCTCACCCTACCCAGGCTGACCTGGAATTCACTATGCAGTCTCAGGGTGGCCTTGAACTCATGGTGATACTCCTACCTCTCTGCTGGGATTAAAGATGTGTGCCACCATGCCCAGCCTCACTTGAATTCTTGATTGCCATGAGGAAGGGAGAGACCACAGAGACCTTTAGATCTCCTAAGCCTCTGGGGTCAGCAATCGCTGTCTTCCCCAAAAGCAGAGCTCTGGGGACCAGATTGCTGGCAGGTCCTGGCCAGGCAGAGTGCTACCTGGTGGAACTTTGATGCTCGGAATGACTCCAGACTAGCCTCTCCAGTCAGTGGCTACAAATGTTAATAAAATTAAAGCCACCTGAGAGTTCAGCCTGGAGATCCTTTGAAAGCCAGCCTGTGATGGGCTATTACCCTCAATTACCTAGTTGTCCACTCTCTTAGCTTGGGGTTAAACTCTTAACTCTTCGCTTTGAAGTCATTATCCTTTTATCTATGACTGGACCAAGGAATTTCAGGACAATAATCAATGGGAGCTTCATAAGAATAGAAGAGCCAGGAGGGGAGAAGGTGTGAATATCCCTTTAACTGTGGGCTGATTTAGGAAAGATGGGGGGGGGCACAAAAGGAACTGTGTTCCCCACTTGAAGAAGGGAAAAAGGAAAAGTGTGTGTGCGTGTGTGTGTCTGTGCACCCCACCAACAACAATCCAGGAAGAAATGTTCAAATCCTTCAGAAAATGATGAGCAAGTGGTCATCTGGGGCTCTGATGGGAGGAGAAAGTAAGGGGGAAGGACACAATTAAAGGATGGGCTTGAATTAGGGCTTTGATGTCTGGCATGGGGGGTGACTCTAGGAGCGCTAGGGGAAGAAATTCTCTTGCACCAGGAAATGACTTGTTAAAATGATCTTGTCTCTGGAAGAGGCCTTGGGGCGAACCAGAAACTTTCATCTTAGCCTCTCCCATCAGAAAGAAAAATCAGGCTCTCTGGCAAGAAAAACATCACAACTCTTTTTATTTTGTTTTATTTATTTATTTTTTGCGAGGGGAGGAGTCATAAAAAGGTGTGTGTATGTGTGTGATGGGGACGTGTGTTTCATTTAATCCCACTTGGAACACTTGTCCACACCGGGAAGATGAAAACACCAGGGGGAGCGCGCGCGTCCCGCAGTCTCCAGTGGCTCGGGGCACCGCGCATGGAGCGACGCGGGCACGGGGCACCGGGCACGGGGCACCGGGACGCGCAGCCGCCCCCGCCCTGCGCCCCAGCCCCGCGCCGCACCTCTGCGCCTCGCGCGCACGTGCACACGCGCAGCCTGCAAAGCTCACATTTTGCCCTGTTACAACTCCCCCGCTCCTCATTAAAAGAAAAGAAAAAGAAATAATAAAAATAAAACCCCCCTTTATTGTGTGCAACATCTGGAAAGCTCCCTTCTCCATCTGTTAGGCCTTGGACAGTGTTTTCCACCAGAGCCTACAGAGTCTCCTCCTGCAGAGTGACGCTGAGCTGGGCATGCTGGGTCACCCGTGCAGGCCCGAGGGGGTCAACCAGGGCCGCCGCCCTCGGCCTGCTAGATATGGGTGCTGGGAACCTAGAGCCCTTGGCCTGGGTCCTGAGGCCTGGCCTTGCTGGTCCTTAGCCCGCACAGACGGGAAGCCCACACCCCTGTTCCTGGGAATCACCGGACTTAGGGCGCCCCCACCCCCTCTCCCCAGTCCGCGCTTGGCAGGACCAACTGCTTTGAGACTCTAACACGTAGGATTAGGGGGTCTTAGGTTTTTATTTCTTATTTATCCACACGCCCAGCTAGCACTCTGCGAAGCAGGGCGGGGGGGGGGGGAGCCAGCAGGGTTTGAAAAGTAGAATGGTTTATGTGAAAAGATCAAAATGGTTCTCATACTTTCTCCAAAGGCCTAGGGATCTTTTCTCCCAGGGACTGAACTTTTTCTCCGAGAGCGTAATCCTTTAAAGCCTGAGCCCTCATTCCTTTTAGGTCACTCTTCCATTTCTTGGATTTAAAGGAGGCAGAGGGGTCACAGATGTGGGCACGTCACTCAAAGCGAACCACGGCGTTCACACATCCAGCTCTTCCAGATGGGGGTGCAGCAGAGACCGTGGGGGCGCGGCAGATGGGAGGGTCACGTGCTCGGGTCCAGCCAGTGAGCAGCTGCACGAATGGAGGCTGGTTTGGGCCACTGCAGAGGGTGGTGGGCTGTCCCGCGCTGCGAGGATTTCCCACCGACGCCCAGATGCGCGCACACCTATCTGCACGCGAGGCGAGCTCGAGGTGCTGGGCCGTCTGGGCTGTGGCCAGCATCTGCTCCCAATTAACGTCAAGGCTGTTAGCTCAACAACAAGACTTCTTCGGATCAAACGTAATTATTGTTGGATCTATATAAAAGCTGCTGTATAATATGATTTGTGTAGACCCTGGAGGAACTTTTAGTGAGGCTGGAGAATTTCGTTTGTCTTCCTACCAGAAATCTAACTGCTCAACACTCGGCCAAGGAGCGAAAGAGTCTGAAAACCCGAATCAGCTCATGGTCAGAGTCATTTTAATGTCTCCTTACTTCAGGCTTTTCCATTCGATGCTGGGCTCCCAATCTTTGCACATTGGAAAGTAAGATGCTGGTGGATGTTTATAGTCGAAGGGGAAAATACATTATGAGGGGCTGGATTTTTACAAGAGTTTCAAAGGCCTTGGGGTCATTTGCAAATATTTCTGAGGGCTTGGAGAGATGGCTTAGCGGTTAAGCGCTTGCCTGTGAAGCCTAAGGACCTCGGTTCGAGGCTCAATTCCCCAGGACCCACGTTAGCCCGATGCACAAAGCAGCGCACGCGTCTGGAGTTCGTTTGCAGTGACTGGAAGCCCTGGCGTGCCCATTCTCTGTCTCTTTTTCTTTCCCCCCCTCTTTCTCTCTCTGTCTGTTGCTCTCAAATAAATAAGTAAATTTAAAAAAAAGAACATACTTCTGAAAAATACTTTTCATGTTGTCTCCTCCCTAAAGAGCAGAAAGATGGGACACAAAGTATATTTTAAAATATCAGTTCAGGGGCTGGAGAGATGGCTTAGCAGTTAAGGTGCCTGTCTAGAAAGCCTCAGGACTCAGGTTTGATTCCCCAGTACCCACGTAATCCTGATGCACAAGGTGGCACATGCGTCTGGAGTTCATTTGCAGTGGCTAGAGTCCCTGGTGTGCCTATTCTGTCTCAAATAAATAAATATTTTTTAAAAATTAACAGTTCAGGAAAGTATAACCCAGTCTTCTCATACATGTGGGGGACAATGTTCTGAGCTGGCAGAGGCTGGGAACCCAATAAGGGGACCTTGAACATTTTGGAGAGCCCGGGGTCAGGGACTGGCTCCATCTTTCTGTTCATTATCCACATTTCACTATGGGAATCTGACAATATTTGTATCTTGGAGGTTTTGTTTGTTTATGTGACATATTTGTTTTCCTTCCCTTCCTTCCTTCTCTTCCTCCTTCTTTCCTTTCTCCTTCTCTCTGTCTCTCTCTCTCTCTCTTTGGAGGCAGAGTCTTAACTCTAGGTCAGGCTGACTTAGAACTCACTGTGTAGCCCAGGCTGGCCTTGAACTCACCACAATTCTACCTCAGTCCCCTGAGTGCTGGGATTGAAGGTTTATGTGATGTATTTCTGCAGCTTGGGAAAATGGACATTAATTACCAACTAAAGTTAAATCTGAAATTTACCAAGAGATTTCTTCACACAAAAAAATGCTGCAGGCCAAAAAAGTAGTCTTACCTCAGGAACCAAGAAAAAGGCTTATCTTTCATGTTGCTTTCAGAGAGGAAAGCTTTGTGGGAGATGAAGAGGTGTCAGGAACAGGCTCCTACTGAAGGTGGCTTTGCTGTTAGGCATACAAGGGCCCAATGCCAGGGACACTTTTCTTAATAAGCCTCCAGCAGAAACAGGCTCTGGCCAGCACTTACAGGGTAGATAGCCTGTCTTCCTAGGGTACCATGCCTCACTGTGAGAGAAACAAGTGTGTGTGTGTGTGTGTGTGTGTGTGTGTAGGGGAGGGAGATTATTCCACTGCGGGAAGCAAGCTTTTCGGTGTGGAAGTAAAGAACACACCTAAGACCAACAAACCTAGCGGTGTATCTCACCTAATGACTACAGTAACAGGCAATTTTATCTGTCCAGTGTAGCCCGAGACTCTATACTTCATGAACGGTGCAACAAACTGTCTGAAGGTAATTGTGCAAGTCCCTCAGTTCTATGTCTCCATAGCTCGTAAGGTGGGGAGGCACTTCTGTCATAAGACTTGGATATTAGAAGCAGTGTACTATCTGGTTCATCATAGCAGGTTCTTGGTATACTCGTTATTTTTCCAGCAATTCTTCTGTCACAATAAAATGGGTCAGAATGTATCTCATTCAGCCCCCAGGACTGTGAACTCTCTGAAAGTCAAAAGCACATGCCACTTTTTCTTTTCTTTCTTTCTTTATTAATATATTATGTATTTATTTATAATTATTTATTATTGGGCTGCAGACATGCCTTAGCAGTTAAGACACTTGCCTGCAAAGTCAAAGGACCCAGGATCAATTTCCCAGGACCCATGCACAAGGTGGCTCATGTGTTTGGAATTTGTTGGCAGTGGCTGGAGGCCCTGGCACACCCATTCTCTCCCTCTCTCCCTTTCTTTCTCTGTCAAATAAATATATAAAAAAATTAAAAAGTTGTATTTATTTATTTGTGTGTGTGTACAAGCGCCAAGGCAACTTATCCCTACAAACGGAAGGCCAGATGCTTGTGCCACTTTTTGGGTCCAGCTTTAGATAGGCAGCTGGGGAATTGAACCCAGGCTAGCAAGCTTTGCAAGCGAGCACATTTAATTGCTGAGTCATCTTCCCCTCAGCCCCTGCATCTCACTTTCCATCACAGTTCCAGCTGCCACAACAGTACATGGCTGTGGTTAGGGATGACTAAAGAATTGCTGTTGGCCACAAGAAGCTGGAGAAACAGAACCACAGTATCCTTTGCTTTACACAGCACTGTCTTCTAGGATTGTTAAAGATGAACACTGAATAGTTTTATTCCAGAGTTACCAAACTTCAGGTATAAATTTTGAAGTCTATGATGTATTGTATAGCGACACCTACTGGCTGAGGATGGAATTGCAACACAATTCTATTAGACACTGCTAACAATTAACCCAGAGAAGTTCGGAGTTGGAGAATCCCTGACCGATCAACAGGACAGGAACTGAAAGTGAAGGAGACATTTCTACTCTGGAAGTCAAATGCTACCTAATTCTCAACTTCCTGGCAGAATGCCATACATGGATGACTTAAGCGCATGTGACCTGTCGCCAGACTTTTTTCCTGTAGGAATATGATCCTGAGGAGTGGCTCTGCTTGTCAGGACGGTTATGATAAATTGGCCTCCATCTTCCCCGACTAGATGTTCTGAGCTCTATGATCATTCACAACGCATGAAACGACTGGCTAGGGCTTAATCTTTAGTGGGGGTGCATGGAAATAGAAGGCACCAACAAGGGCTGAGAACTCTGGCTTTGATGTATCCTCCGACAGACTGGAGTAGTTACTCAGAGAAGTGCCCCTCCTCCACCGGGGGTCAGTGGCTCTGGCCTTGCAATAGGAGTCAATAGGATTCCTTTCATGTTAATATTCTTTTTAAAGATCTATGAGGGCTTGAAGGCTGGCTTGGTGGTTAAGGTGCTTGCCTGAAAAATCAAAGGACCCAGGTTCAATTCCCTAGGACCCACGTGAGCCAGATGCACAAGGTGGCGCATGCACCTGGAGTTCATTTGCAGTGGCTGGAGGCCCTGATGTGCCCATTCTCTCTTTCTATCTGCATTTTTCTCTCTGTCTCTCAAATAAGTAAAAGAAGACAAAAAAATTTTTTTTGAATTAGGGTCTCACTCTAGTTCAGGCTGACCTGGAATTCACTATGTAGTCTCAGGGTGGCCTTAAACTCACAGTGATCCTCCTACCTCTGCCTCCCAAGTGCTGGGATTAAAGGCATGCACCACCATGCACTGCCTAATTATTATTATAATTATTTTTAAGGGCTGGAGAGATGGCTTAGCGGTTAAGGCATTTGCCTGCAAAGCCAAGGGACCCAGGTTCAACTCCCCAGGACCCATGTAAGCCAGATGCACAAGTGGGCGCATACATCTGGAGTTCTTTTGCAGCGACTTGAAGGCCCTGGTGTGCCCATTTTCTATCTGTCTCATTCTCTCTTAAATAAAATAAAAACAAAGTAAAAAAAAAAATCTATGAAAATTTGTTTCACTGAAAATGATCACAGAAATGTCCATGCACAACAAGGCCTTTCTATGTTTGGTACAATTTCTCCACATGAATTATTACCAATAATTGGTTCCAGAGCATAGATGCTCAACATAAGGATGGCATGAGAGAAGCTTTTAATACTAAAACAGGTGAAGCCAGGTAGCACCCGCCTCTAATCCCAGCACTGCAGAGGCAGAGGTAGGAGAATCAATGTGAGTTCGAGGCCAGCCTGAGATACATAGTGAATTTCAGGTCCGCCTGGCCTAGAGCAAGACCCTACCTTGGAAAAACCTAAAGCAAAAAAGCAAAAACAGGTAAAACACAGGCTTGCTCAGCACACTGCCCCTGAGATCCATCCCCAGCCCAATTCATTTCACATGGTTTTTTTTTTTTTTTTTTTTTCGAGGTAGGGTCTCACTCTAGCTCAGGCTGACCTGGAATTCACTATGTAGTCTCAGGCTGGCCTTGAACTCACAGCAATCCTCCTACCTCTGACTCCCGAGTGCTGGGATTAAAGGGGTGCACCACTAAGCCCGGCTCACATGTGTTGTTTTTGAATGACTTGATGCCTACTCATGTGTGAGTGTGGGTGAATTCTTTTTCTACAGTCCTGTGATGGTAAAGTTCTGTTGTCAGCATGATCTTCTTGGGCGGGTCTCTGAGGTTGCTTCCTTCCCCCCAGAGTAAGTTCTTCCTCCAGAGTGGGCAGCCCTCCCAGCGGTGGGCATATAAGGAAGCTCGGAGAGAACATGGACCCCTTCCCTTTTCCATCTGGCTGCCTGTCCTACTTGCTAGCCTTTTACCTGGCTATTCACTCCTACATACATCAGCCTTCCAATGTGGAAGACTGACCAGTGGCTTTCCAGGAATCCTCCCGGCTGTCAGTGCCGGATTGGGACTACTGAGGCATCCAGCCATGTGGAGGTTTCCTAGACTCTCAAGCGTTCAGACAGCTATTGTTGGACTGCCATAAATTAACACAGTAAATCCTTTAAAAATATTTTAGAGTATTTATTTATTTATTTGCAAAGAGAGTAAGAGCGGGTGTGAGAGAGAATGGGTGCACCAAGGCCTCTAGCCACTGCAAATGAACTCCAGATGCATGTGCCACCTTGTGCATCTGGCTTACGTGGGTACCAGGAAATCGAACCCTGGTCTTTCAGCTTTACAGACAAGCAATTTAACCTCTGGCCCATCTCTCCAGCCCAAATCCCCCCTTTTAAAAGTTTTTTCCTCAATATTTTATTTTATTTACTTATTTGACAGAGAAAGAGAGGGAGAGAGAGAAAGAGAGAGAGAGATAGAGAGCGAGAATGGGTGCGCCGGGGCCTCTAGCCACTGCAAACGCACTCCAGATGTATGCGCCACCTTGTGCATCTGGCTAATGTGGGTCCTGGGGAATTGAACCGGGGTCCTTTGGGCTTTGCAGGCAAATGCCTTAACTGCTAAGTCATCCCTCCGGCCTCCAAATCCCTTTTTAATACCCATCCATTCTATCAGTTTTGTTCCTCTACAGAACCCTGAGTAATAAAAGGTTGTGGTACCAGGTGTGGTTCTAGAGAAAGAGAATTGTAGGAGTGGATTTCTCTAATGGGTCTGGTGCTATCTGGAGTTGGCTCTCCAATTTCAGTGCTCCTAAAGGCTTTACCTTTGGTAATAAGGAGAGCTCTGATAATCCATGACATGAGCTATTTAAAGACCTCTGTGAGATAGATGTATTTAATGATCCTGAGTTATGTGTTGTAAGGAGCAAGGAGTTTGGCGACTCCTTATATAAAACTTCTAAATATTTGTGGAAAAGCAAGGCAAACGATGATGCTGGTTGGTTGCTTCTAGCAGCTCCGGATAGACTACTGGGGAAAGCATGGTATGAGCAGAGGCTGGACATCACTTCTGCCGCAGAATCAGGAGCGTGAACTGAACTCTGGTAAGGGGGAAACTGAGCTACAATACCCCTAAGCCTGCTCCCAACAACACAACTCCTCCAGCAAGGCGCCACCTTCTTTGCCATCAGCTAGTGTCCAAGTGTTCAAAACACATCAGTTTACTTATGGGGGACATCTGATTTCAACCACCAGGAGTCCTTACATGTGGAGAGCTCCTAGGATGAATCTTGAATGCAAAAGTCAGATGAAATCTTTCTATACTGACCTCCTCTTGTGCTTTTTTTTTTTTTTTTGGCTTTTTGAGGTAGGGTCTTGCTCTATTTCAGGCTGACCTGGAATTCTTCTATATGTAGTCTCAGGGTAGCCTTTTACTCATGGCCATCCTCCTGCCTCTGCCTGGCAAGTGCTGGGATTGAAGGTGTGCACCACCACGCCCAGCTACCTCTTATGCTTTTTATTTTAAAAAATATTTTTATTTATTTGCAAGTAGATAGAAGAGAGACACTGGCTGCTGCAAACGAACTACGGATGCTTGTGCCACTTTGTGCATCTGGGTAATCGGACCCAGGCCCTTAGGCTTTTTGGGTAAATGCCTTAACCTTGGAGCCATCTCTCCAGCCCCCACTCTTGTGCTTTTTAGTGTTGATCTTGCTGGAACCTGTAGGTGCCATGACATATCCTTGTCCTTGGTGCTGAGGAAGGGTGGCTCCGCAGGCCCTCCGACGAGGCTGTTCACCTGTGTGCTCCTGCTACTGCGTGAGGCACTTGTGCTAAGCACTGAACCTTTCAGGGGACACCACCTGGCCAGTTCAGCAAGGCTCATTGCCACCAGCTAGCCGTGGGGCCTTGAGCAGGACATTTACCTGCTCTGTCAGTTAGTTTCTGATCCTGTAAAAGTGAGAGAGGTAGACTAGATCCTCCCCAAAGCCTCTTCCAATAGAATATTCTAGGCTTTCTGCGCCATGTGGGAAAGAAGCGCCTGCTCTCAATGTGCGGACACGCAGCACTGCTGAAGGCCGATGTGTCTCCGCTGGCCTGACAAATCACCTTGCTGCGCACACGGATGCTTCCCTCACTCCCAAGTGCCTCACCGCTGCCAGTGCCATCTGTCCCCTTCTGGCAGGCAACTTGGTAGAACTGCCAGTGCGCCAAGGCCTTGAGGCCATGCCTGTCCCCTGCCATGAAGGGAAGCAAGTCCGGTACACGACAGGCTCACCCTTTCGTCTCTGAGTACCTGGCAAAGGGAAGGAGGAAGTCGGCCGTGTGTGTGTGTGTGTGTGTGTGTGTGTGTGTGTGTGTGTGTGTGTGCGCAAGGGGGGGTGGGCATGGAGAATAGAGGCAAAGTGCTTTCTCTTGAACAGTTGCCTTGATAGCACGCTGGTAACTCTTTCCTGAAGGTCCTTGCCTTTGTGGAGCTTCTGAGAGTCACCTGATGTCACCTGGTTGCCTGCCTAACCTCGGGGAGTTTTCTGGGAACTCCTGAGTGCAATCTGTTCCCACAGCTTTGGAGGGGATGACTGGCCATGAGCCTTACCATCTTGACATTTTTTGGGGCAATTATTATTTCGCTTCTCCATTGAAATGGAAATGTCTTCCTCCCTACCCTGTTTGACTGGAACGTCCTGTAGGGTAGGTCTTCTGTTGTTCCAAAAAGAAAAAAAAAAAAAGAGAGAGAAAGACTGTTTGGAACAGTTTGAAATATCTTTAAAGGAACAGTCAAACCATCCATTCAGCTAAATAGGAGTCAACTCCCCTAGAAATAACTTCCAAAACTTCTTTAGAGTATGACATTTTCAAAGCAAAATTCTTTTCTTTTTTTTTCAAAATACCACAAGCAATGCATTGAGTTCAGGGAATACCGCCTGCCAAACTTCAATTTTTGTATTTAACCTTTCTTCTTTTTTAACGTCTTGCAAAAACATGCTTGAAACTCTTCAAAAACCTTTTCAGCTTGAAAGTTTGGGGAAAAGTCTTAGTGGATGAAACCTTCAGTTCTTACTTCCCTGTATCCTCCCTTCTTCTTCCTTCAATTAATGCCTGTTCATCAAGCAATGCTGACTCCAGCCAGCCTGGGACAGGCCTAGGCATTTGGTATTGGTTGCTGACATACTATCTGGATGACTCATTACCAAACTGTAGCCACCATTTTATTTTTTGGAGACAGGGTAGCTCAGGTTGGCCTTAAACTCACAATCCTTTTGCCTTAGGTTCCCAAGGAGTGATTGGATTATAGACACGCACCACCATGTCTAGTTCTCAATGCATCTTCTTTTTCCTTTTCACGCATCTCCCTCTCTCTCTGTGTAAGCCAGAGGTTGATGGAAGTCAGGTGTCTTCCTCAATCATTCTCCACTTTACTGTTTCGTAGCATTGCCTCTCACTGAACCTGGAGCTAGGCTGTGCAGCCACCAGGCTCCGGAGATCCTCCTGTTTCCACCTCCTCAGAACTGGGATCACAGGCTTGCACCTCAGCGGCCCAGCTTTTTATGGGTGCTGGGGATCTGAACTCGGCTCTTGGGAAGCAAGCACTGAACCTACTAAGCTATGTCCTTCCCCTGGTGTATCTTTTTTTTTTAAAATTTTTTGTTACTTTTATTTATTTACTTGAGAGCAACAGACAGAGAGAGAGAAAAAAAGGCAGAGAGAGAGAGAGAGAGAGAGAATGGGCGAGCCAGGGCCTCCAGCCACTACAAACAAACTTCAGATGCGTGCGCCCCCTTGTGCATCTGGCTAACATATTTCCTGGGGAATCGAGCCTTGAACTGGAGTCCTTTGACTTCACAGGCAAGTGCTTAACCACTAAGCAATCTCTCCAGCACCCCCAATGTATCTTTTAAGGCTCACAAGTTACGTGGTCTTTGAAAATGAGAAATACCATGATCGTGGTTATGGTGGAATCATGACGGTGAGTCTGCTACACTGCCCTTCAGTCAGAACGAATCAGCACTGCAGAGTCAAATTCTGCCAGAGAAATTGAAAATGTTTCTATAAAGAGGAACTAGTGCTAGTCTGTTTAAGAATTGAACTTTTAAAGAGATGTTAGTAAAATACTTGTTAGAACAGGACAATTGGATTACTAGTGGTGTTCTGGGCATGATGTCCTTTGGGCCAAAAAAAAAAAAAAAAATCGTCTTGTTCTATTTTTCCTGGGGCTCAGCGAAGCACTGTTAGCCCAAACGTCAGCCCTAATCTGATTTTCTTTTTCTCTAGCATGTATTTTATTAACCCATTTTCTCATTTACCCATTCTGAATAGCTCAGTGGGTAGCATCCTTCTTAGAGAGTGAAAAACCTCCTTGGAGACGCTGTGCAGGAGCAGAAATGCACACAAGGCCCGGCCCCAGCGCGGGGGAGAGAGCCTCCTCTGTAATCCTGTCTGGGGAATGCACACATCGAGCCTTCCAGGAGTGCGCAGGCCTGATTAAAACGCGGGCCATTAAGGAAGGTGGCTAGCAGTAGGTTGGCAGCTCCCAAAGCAATTCGTGTGGAGGTGGGGATGAAAAGCCGCCTTCCAATCCATGGCCCGAGGCAAATCTTCCCACAGACCTGCCTCCTGGCAACAGGCTCCTGTCCTCAGACCTGATGGGCCCACAGCTGAGGGTCTCAGAAGCATGGGAAAGCCGCACGTGTTGGAGGATCTTAGATCAGCCATGGGATTAGAATCAGCCAGGTGCCGTGAGTTCTTTTCTTAGGCATGCCACCATCTTGGTTAATGACCATGGAAATCCACTTTCCTTCTCAGAGCCATCGCAGACGGCTGGTCCTGAGTGAGTGGTCATTCGGTTCAGAGACTGTCCAGGTGGTGCAGTGTCTCTAATCTCAGAGCTGTAGGACAAGGTCTAAACTTCTGTCCCTTGGATTAATGATGTGGACACAGCACTCCTGTTACAAAGGTAGAGCTTCAGGGTAGGAAATAGTTGTATTTCCCTTCAATTTCCCATTCTGACTCTTGGAGCAGTCTATCGCATGTTCTCTACAACACGGAGAAAGGGTGGAGGTCAGTGAGGAGCCTCCAGGAAGTGAGGTGTCTCAAAGCAGTCCAACACTGAGGACTGGCCACATACCGAAGGACACATGTCCTACAGTAGTCCTCACCAAGGGAACACAATTAATACCATAATGAGCTAACCCTACACACCCACCAGAAGGGCTGTGATTTCCAAAGTACAGCAGCATGTGTTGGCAAGGATATAAAACAACAGGAACTCATTCCATTGGTACAACCACTTTCGAAAATTGTTTAGCAATCTCTACCAACGCAAAACATGCATCTGTCCCAGATTCCAGTAATTCTACTTCTGATATGTACCTAGGAGAAATGATTGCACATATGTATAGCAATATTTAATAACAGCTTCATGTTGGAAATAATCCCAGTATCTATCACTAGGTATATATATACATATTATGGACATTTGTGTAACAGAATACCACATGGCAACAAAAAGGAATAAACTACTAGAACAATTAATAACACAGGGCCTTTCCCTGCTTCTGCCTTCTCATGATCAGGAGCTCTCTGCACTATCTCCTCATTTTTTGTTTTTGTTTTTTGTTTTTCAAGGTAGGGTCTCTCTCTGGCTCAGGTGGTCCTGGAATTCACTATGTAGTCTCAGGGTGGCCTCGAACTCTTGGCGATCCTCCTACCCCTGCCTCCCAAGTGTTGGGATTAAAGGCATGTGCCACCACACCCAGCTTCCTCTTTTCTTTTCTTAAATATTTGAGATTATATCTAATAAAATCTCTCCAAACCTTAAATAAGATATGGCTAACCTTACAGAAGTTATGGTGAGCAGAAGAAACCAGACACAAAAGCATACATTGTCTGGTTTCTTTTGTAGAAATGTAAGAACAGGTAAAATTAATAACTTTGGTGACGAAAGTCTCACTATCTCTGATGCTATGTGTTGCCTGGGAATGGGCACAAAAAAACTTCTAGGGTGACAAAAATGATTTTTTAAAATGTTCTCATTTATTTATTTATTTGTGAGAGTAGAGAGAGGCAGAGAGAGAGAGAGACTGGGAATGCCAGGACCTCTAGTCACTGCAAACGAACTCCATATGTATGCGTCACTGTGTGCATCTGGCTTATGTGGATCCTGGAGAATCGAACCCAGGTCCTTTGGCTTTGCAGGCAAGCACCTTAACCCACCTTAACCACTAAGCCATCTCTCCAGCCTATACATCTTTTTTAAAAAAGTTTTTATCTTAATGAAATGACTTTGGAAATAAAAAAAAATCTCCCTGACACCAACGCTACAGATTTTGGAGTCAAAGTAAGATACACAGAATTACACCCATAATTACTATTGAATGGCAACATTTCAAGCAGTACTTTCTGTTGCATGGCAAACCAAACCAGGAAAGCAGCCATCCCACAAAAGAGACCCACAGCTTCAGACGAGGCAAATCCCGGCCTAGCATGTGGGGACAGCTGCTGCTTGGGCACAGGGTTCCTGGCACAGCCCACGAGAAGACTGCGACCAGAACCAGCGCCTCGTACTGCCGCAGCACCTGCACCAGAAGCTTTGGCAGCCCTGTCAATGTCTCTGCTGATCGCACTGACATGAAACTCCCGCTGGGCCAGCTGACTCACAGCTGGGGGCCCATCAAATACTGCAGAGCCCTCTCCAGTCCTGGCCCCTGGCTGAGATGACACTGATGAAGAAATTGATTTACGTGCAATTCGGGATCCGGCGCATAGCTGGATATCTTCTATGCTTCTGGCGGCGGCGGCGAGGTGGGCTCACCGTAGTTTAAGCAGTGGGGCTGGGTGCCTGGCCTGATTTACATCTTAATCTGGCGATGGTCACACAGGCACACATAAAGTTGATTAGGCTATACACATAAAAATGTCTGATCTCTCTTTGGCTGTCTGTGTCTGCATGCTCATGTGTGGTGTATGTGAAAGTGCATGTGTGGAGATTTGAGCATGTGTGTGCATGCATGCAGAGGCCAGAGCACAACTTAAGATGTCTTTCCTCAGTCATTGCCTGCATTTAACAAATATTCATTTATTTGCGTGCGTGTGTGCGTGTGTGTATGGGCACACCAGGGTCTCTTGCTGCTGCAAATGAATGCCTGTCTGGCTTTGCGTGGTTGGGGAATTGAACCCAGCCTGGCAGACTTTTTAGGTAAATGCCTTTAACCACTTATGAGTGAGCCCCAAGGATTATCCTGCCTCTGCCTCCCTGTACAACATCACACATGACCCCCCCTTTTTAATATGGGTTCTGGGTATTGATCTCAGATCCTCATGCTTGCAAGGCAAGCATTGCACCTACTGAGCCATCTCCTTAACCCCAAAACTTGTGATCTTTCCTGCATGCAAATTATACCTTAAAAAAATAAACAAGGCTTCTCAAACATGTGTTTTGTGTTTTCTTCTTGCTTCTTTATTGTTAACCAGACCACAAATTTTTCTGTACAAAACTGTCTTGTGCCGAGCGTGGTGGCGCATGTCTTTAATCCCAGCACTTGGGAGGCAGGGGTAGGAGGATCACCATGAGTTGAAGGCTACCCTGAGACTACATAGTGACTTGCAAGTAAGCCTGGACTAGACTGAAACCCTACCTAAAAAAAAAAAAAGCTGGCAAATATCTATTACTAAAAATAAAACAAGCTGGGTATAGTGGCTCATACCTGTAAACCCAGTGCTCAGGATGCTGAAGCAGGAAGAATGCCTTGAATTTGAGGCCTTCCTGGAATACAGCGTAAGTCTTGTCTCAAAGACAAAACAGAGTCCTTTACGGTGGTGCACACTAATCCCAGATAGGAGGATCACTGTGAGTTTAAGGCCGGCCTGGGGGTCTACAGAATAAGCTCCAGGTCAGCCTGGGCTAGAGTGAGACCCTGCCTCAAAAAAACAAACAAAACCCCTAAAAACAACATAGATATGTATGTGAAACATTGCATAAAACTGAACACACAGGCAGACACGCGTAGCACACGTGCATGCACACGCACCACAGTGCTCTCCAGACCGAGCTGCAGGAAGGAGTCAGGCTCAGAGACGGGACAGACGCTCAGGGACTGTTTCGGAAATGCAAGTTGTGATTAGAAGTCTGCATTCATCTTAACCTTGTTTCTGATCGGAAGTCTGCATTTATTCTTAACCTTGTTTGTTTCCTTGTTGGATCTTTTATTTTGCTCGGTGGCTTTCAAAATTTTCTCTTTGTGTCTGGTTTTCAACAGCCTATGATGCCTCTTGGTGTGGTTTTCTTGGTAGTATTTATTACTCAGCTTGGAATTTACTGAACGTCTTTGATCTGTAAGTCGATGGCTTTTTACCAAATTTAGTAAAAATTTTAGCCACCATTTCTCTAAAAGTCTCCTCATCCTCACTCTCTCCCCAGTCCTTTTTGGCTTCAGAAACTATGGCAGCATGAGGGTTTCTTTTTTCTTTGAATTGGGTGTTTTCCATTGTTCCATTCTTGTTTACCCACATTTCCACACTATTTCCCATCTGATGTCAAGCCCACCTAGTAAGATCATTTCAATTCTAGAATTTGATACTTTAAATTTTATTTTTCTGATGCTCCATTTTAAAATTCATCGTGACTATCTTTTCCAAGTCCCTGAACACATTTCTAAAGTGTGCGTCTGCTCATTCCAGCATCTGAGACGCAGTGGGGGGTCTGTTTATTTTGATTGCTTTACTTCATATTTCTTTCTTTTTAAAAAAGTATTTTATTTATTTATTTGAGAGAGAGGAAGAGAGAGAGAATGGGCATGCCAGGGCCTCCAGACACTGCAAACAAACTCCATATGCATGTGGCACCTTGCAATCTGGCTTATGTGGGTTCTGGGGAATTGAACCTCAGTCCTTTGGCTTTGTGGGCAAGTGCCTTAATCACTAAGCCATCTCTGCAGCTCATATTTCCTTCCACATCTAGTAATCAATTTTTTTCTTTCTCCTTCTTTCTTCCCTCCCTCCCCTTCCTTGAGTCTTGTTACAGAGCCCAGAATTGTCTCAAACTCATGATCCTCTAGCCTTAGTTTCCAGAGAACAAGGATTACAAGGGAGTATCACCATATTTGGCCAATAATCTGTTTGTTGACCTTTTCTTTTTTTCATTCTGTAGGGGCTGCTAGGGATCAAACCTTGTTCATGCTAGTGTGTGCTCTACCACTGAGTTAGACCCGCAGCCTAAGAGTGTACTTCCCATGCCGCACACGCTGGGGTTTCTACTCCTTTGGAGATCTTAATGTTTTTCCTCCCAAAAGGTAAGTAATGTAGTGTACCCAAACTCTAGGCTGCTTTTTGTGGTAGCACCAGCTGAAATGCCTGCTCTGCTCGTTTGCCTCCAACTATAGCTCTCTGCAGATTCGCGGGGTCTCTCCATACTCTGACAGCTCAGGGGGCGCCTCAGAACTGGAGGGAAGCTCCCTGTCTCTCGCTTCTCTGTTTCTGGATTTCTCCTTCAATCTCCAGGCACTCTGGCATTCCCACTCATGTGGGTTTCTGTTTGAGTTCTGGCCTCTCTACATTGTGCAGACAGAAAGAGACTATAAATATGGCTTTCAGTAAAGCTCTCTCTGTCAAAGGTCGGGCAGCTTCCAGTTTAGCGTTTCCCAAGGTCTTCAATAGTTTTTACCTGAATGTGATGTGTGTGTGTGCGCGTGTGTGCACACGTGCCAGTGTAGCGGAGGGGATCTCCTGTCTCTGCCTCCCATGCAATAGGATTGCAAGCAGGCTACCATGCCCACCTGACATCGTTTTTTTTTTTTTTTTTTTTTGTCTTTTTCTTTTTTGAAGGTAGCATCTCAGTCTAGCCCAGGCTGACCTGAACTCACTCTGTGGACCCAGGCTGGCCTTAAATGCATAGTGATCCTCTTTCCTCTGCCTCCTAAGTGCTAGGATTAGTGGCAAGCACCACCACACCCAGCAGTTATTTTTCAATGATTTTTGTCAAGAATTTACCATTGTTATCTATAATATGGTTAGTTCAATACAAGTCACTTTGCCAATATTGGAAAAGGACAATGCAGTCTTCACCTCTGTTTTATTTTTAGTTTTTTTGAGATAGGGTCTCACTTTGGCCCAGGCTGACCTGGAATTCACTATGTCGTCTCAGGGTGGCTTCCAACTCATGGCAGTCCTCCTACCTCTGCTTCCTAAGTGCTGGGATTAAAGGCGTGTGCCACCACGCATGGATGGTCACCTCTTTTTTAAAATTAATTAATTTATTTATTTGAGAGGGGGCAGATAGAGAATGGGCATGCCAGAACCTCCCACTACTGCAAACAAACTCCAGATGCATGTGCCCCCTTGTGCATATGGCTTTACGTGGGTCCTGGGGAATCAAACTGTGGTCTTTAGGCATTACAGGCAAGTGCCTTAACCACTGAGCCATGACTCTAGGCCTAGTCTTCGCCTTGAGCATCTCCCTTTTGTCTGAGAAAGAGAGAAACTGTGGCATGAAGGTGCTTCTCATGCCTTGGAACATCTGCATTGTTTCTGTGCCTCTGTGGAGGTGGTGAGGAAAGAAAATGTCATCCAATGCATATAGCTCTATTTGAGATTTCCTAGGCATCCATGGGGACAGGGCATTCAGCTAAACACTGGGACTCCTTAATGGCAGATCCCACAATCTCCTTAATGGCAGATCCCAGATCTGTACTAGTAAACCAGGGCCAAGAAAGCATCTTGTTGAAAAGGAAAAGTCATTGAATATGATTTTATATGAATTTCAGTCACATTCCTATTCTCCAAGAACTCATACAACATGCCCATAAGACAGGAGCAGCAGCAAGACTTATTCAGAAACACAGTCACCTATGGCAAATGATTCAACCTCAACAGGAAACAGCCGTGTGACAGGTGGCTTGAGTTTAGAAAGCACATCAAGGGCTGGGGATGTAGCTCAGTGATAGAGCACATGTCTAATGTATACAAGGCCATGGTTCTAACACTCAGTAACTGTAAAAACAAAACAAAACAAGAAGTATACTTAATCCAGCTATGCGATATTAAGTTTCCTCCTGTAATCAGGTCCCTTTCCCTAATTTCAGATGATTGAGGACAGCCAAGATTCCTTGTGGTTACAAGTCCCGTCACTGTGAAGAACACACCCACGGTTATGGTCCACAGACAGCAAAGAGGATGTTAGGTCACTCCTTCCTGAATTACAGCTTGAAGCTTCGGAATGGTGACCTCGGCCCGAGTCGGGTCCCAGTCACAGGAGGAACCCTGCGTAAGAAAAGTCTCACGTGGGAAGCGGCTGCTCAGCCTTGGCCTCCCGGAGGAAGGAGCCTGCTGAGTTCCTGGTGCACGTGCACAGGGAGGAAGGGTGACTCCCGGGGGTTAGTGTGATGGTGAGACAGTCAGTGGAAACCGACCTTTTCTAAAATTCTAATTCCTGTAGGGACGACACGTGGACAACAAACCATCACTTACTGTTTACTTCCTGTGCTGGGCTGGGCGCACCCAAATGTGACAGGGACGTGCCATGGGCAGTCTCAGATTTGGATCTGCTCAGCTCCTCATGCTTTCTTCACCTGCTCCAGCTGTGGTCGCCCCACCACATCGCAGAGCAATGACCTGCTTTGCGTTGCTCATGCTAACCCGTTCGGGGCTACCCTTGACTTTCTTGATCATGGTACCCCCCTGCCAGGTAAGCACCGACCTTATTATTATATTTTTACTTATTTGAGAGAGACAGACAGAGGCAGAGATAGATAGATAGATAGATAGATAGATAGATAGATAGATAGATAGATAGATAGATAGGTACATAGAGAATAGGTGCACCAGGGCTTCCAGTCACTGCAAACAAACTCCAAATGCATGCGCCACCTTGTGCTCATGTGAGTCTTGGGGAATTGAGCCTCGAACTGGGGTCCTTATGCTTCAGAGGCAAGTCCTTAACTGCTAAGCCATCTCTACAAGCCATGACCTTGATTTTCCTCTCACCCAGTCCACATCTTCTCCATCAAGGGATCAGGCTGACTTGCCTCCAGGTCCGCCCCTGCATTACACTTCAAGTGCCCATGTCAGAGCCCCGTAAGAGAGCATGTCATTCAATTCTTTGAGGAAAAGGTATGTTAGCTGCTCACTCAGTTAATTGATCCGATGAATCCACAGGTCATGGCTCCAGGTCAGACCAAACTCAGCTCTTCAATTTTCTAGTTTCAGGAACTTGGGCAACTCCCCTCCATAAAGCCCTGCCTTAACCTGCTTTGTCTCAACTGGCTTCAGGCTTAAGGGTGTCCTGAGATGCCACCAGTTCTGTTTTGCCTCTGTCTGCAAATATGTCCGCCTCTACCTCCCACAGAAATGCCAGCACTCAGGGAGATGCTTGACATTTTGTGGTCCCTTAGGATACAATCTTTCAACCCCAGTTTCCATGGCTTTTGAGGGCACATCTCTCCATCTCCTAAGGGACCTGACAGTGGGAATTCAGTGAGAGGCTGGAGGGGAGCTGACTCTTGTGCCCACATTGGCCAACTACATAGGGATGAGAGGCACTTACTGTGTGTGTGTGTGGGGGGGTGGGGCGCCATAATTCTTAGGTCACTCATGACAGATGTTGCCACCAAAGGGGAGGCATTTGAACTAGCTACATATGTTGTTGGTTTAATGCAACATTTGTTGCTTTTCAAAACAGAATTTTAAATGAAATTTAAAAAATTCCTATTGATCTTCAATTTAGAAAAATTTCTTCTTTAACCTTGTGTCCCTCTTTAGTCATTACAGAGACACAAGGAACTGGCATAGTATAATGAGACTGTTTGAGAAAACCTCTTGCTACATGGACCTGGCTGGCCTGGAACTTACTGTGCAGACAAGGATGCCCTTGAATTCCTGATGATCCTCCTGCCTCTGCCTCCAAAGTACTGGAATTTTTGGCATGGAGCCACCATGCTCAGTTGGCATAATGCAATTCTTATTTCAGTGAGCTCGGTTTCTCAATTATACAATGTTCCCTGAGATCAGGAGGAACTGGTGGGTCCGAAGGGATGCACCTTTGGAGCACGGATGTGCTCTGGAGAGGAAGTAAGACAAAGTGAGGCTAGGGTGGCAGCTTCAAAGGGAAAAGAAGCAGGGGACTGCCTACAAGACCTAGTTGCTTAGCAGACATCACACTTTCTCACTTGGAACTCTGAAGATGAAGTTCATCTAAGCTGGGGTGGAGTGTCATTGGGGGTGGGACAAGGGTAGGCTCAGTACAGTCCCACGTGGGGCACATCTTCTATCTCCAGTGTGCAGTTTTGATGGAGCAGAGCTGAGAGACGCTGGGCCCCAATCCATTGGCTGGTCAGTCTCCAGGAGGGCCGCTCAGGTACCCTAAGAAAAGTTCCGCAGCACCCACTGTCCCCTGGTCAGCGATGGGTCAGTCCCAGCCTGAATTGTGAGTAACCCAATTGACTAGAAAGAGACCCCAGGTGGTAGGAAGCTTGGTGGGAGGGCCCTGGCTTCAGCACTTGCTCTTGACGAAGGCATGGAGACTCCAAGGTCGGCAGGAAGAGTGGAGCACCACAGGACATCAGAGAAATCAATCAGAGAAAGTCTCCCATTTCCTGTGATGCTCAGTCTTCACCATGAACTTGTCTGCACTTAGTGACCAGGAAGGACACTTCTGGGTGTGTCTGTGAGGGTGCTTCCAGAGAAGCTCAGCTTCGTCTGAGTTCGGATGTCAACATCCATGGGCTGTGGTCCCAGACTATGTAATAACAGAGACAGAAAGCTCGGCCCAGCATCCGTCTCTCTGTGCTTCTCGTCTCCTGCGTGGCCCAGGGTGACTTTAAACTTCTGGTTCCCTCCCAAATGCCACCTTGTCAGATTTATGCGGTTCTGGGGATCAAAGGATGGGCACACATGCTAGGCAAGCGCTCTATCAACGGAGCCACGTCGGCCCCTTACGTGGCTTTGCCAAGTATTTTGTCGCAGCAAGGAGAAAAGTAACTGCTGCCAGTGACTCTTGCCACCACTTCTGGAGGCTCTACGAGTGTCGGGCCCGGTTCTGCATGGCACCTGCTCTGCTGCTCGCTGTCCTGATCAGCGAGGCTTGCCAGGGAGGGGATGGCAATGTGCTTCTTGTGCGGGGTAGGTACTGCAGGAAACCTCAGCTCAGGCTTGGAGAGGCAGGGCTAAGAACATGTTTGATTTGTTCCTAATTAACGATAGCCAGAAATGTCTGCAGGGAAGATGGTGGCACTTGGTAGAGCCATGTTCACTCTGGGGGGTGACATCTGGGCTTTGAATTCCCCCAGGCTTCAACTCCTCATTCCTTACACTCAGCCAGACAAGGGCACCCTGAGCAGAGGGCACCTTTACCCTTCACGCGTTGCATCTGTCTTCAGCAACATGGAGAATCCAACTGGGGACGCTGGGGCCTCTGCCTCTCCCGCGGTGGCTCCCCCTGCTCCAGGAATGAGAGACATTCCATTCACATCTCTCCTCAGTTGTTTTTCCACCAGATCCAAACGGAAAATCAGAGGAACCAGCGTGTGGGAGCCAGATCCCCGCAAGTCTGTGGCATCATGCAGGCATCCAGTTTTAATAATGTCCCTGTGTGAGACACTGAGCGTCGCTGGCTGGACATCAAGGGTTTGTGGTTACATCATATTTTCCCTTCCCATTGCCTAAGATCAGCTACTTATCGGTTTCCTAAGATTTTGCCATAGAATCTTGGAGATACTAATGAGGGGCTTACACAATACAGTCTTCAGAACCCCATCTTCTGACTGTTCCCCTTCCCTGTAGCCCACCACAGAAGAACTTGCAGGAAGGAGGGACCACCACCCTTAAGGAGAAGAAAGGCCCTTTACAGATGGCTACTTTAACTCTGTGAAATAATAAAGATGTGATATTCCAAAGAGAAAATTTCTACATTCAGTCACAGCAATGGCTGTGGTAGGGAGGCAGCTTTCTCATGGGCCCTTTCCCACCATCCAGAGACTTCCTCCAGAAGACAGGTAGGAAAGTGAGGTGGGTCTGAAAGGGGATGGCTTGTGACCTGAGATGTAAGCCATGTGGCAGTGATGACAGGACACCCCTCTTGTAATTCCCACTCCATTTCTCAAATGCTTGTGCAAGAGCTGTCTTACGCACACCACTCCTTGGGACTCCAGCCAAGTGATTTTCCCCTATAAAATGTCTTATCAGATGGTGTATGGAATTAAGCTTTGTTGCCATATAGCATGTTTCCAAACAAACACTGTTTCCAGGGCCACTGAGGTGAGGCCTTTTAGCCTTCCTATATCACAAGACACATCAAAAACTGAAGAAATTAACTAGCAAATGGATTTTGGGCCGGGGGGGGGGGGTTGTAAAAAGGAAAATGAAAGAAAAAGGCATGGTTCTTCCTGCTGCATGGCTAAGGTCACATGTCTAGGGTGAGCTGTGAATGGCAAGAAGAAGAGAAGAGAGGACTAAGAACCCCGAAACCCCACATTGGGTTCTCCACTTGGTATGGCAGCCAGATAGCCTGGCCTTTGATCTCAGAAAAACCAGAAAACCTCAGAGATGCTCAGTCTTTATCTGTTAACCAAAGGAGGGTAATAATTTGTGCTCTGCGGGTTTCTCTCACTTTTGGGACAAGCTGGGTCAGTGAGTGGAGCATCTTTCACGTGATTGTCAAGCAGACAGGAAGTGCTGGAACTTAGTCTACACCAACGTTGTCACGGTAGCAAGACGGGTCGACCTGGGGGAAACGTAAAACCTTGATCAAGGTAGTAAGAGAGGGTTTTTTTTTTAATATTTTATTTTTATTTATTTGAGAGAGAGAGAGAAAGAGAAAGAGAGAATGGGTACACCAAGGCCCCTAGCCACTGCAAACAAACTCCAAATGCATGTACCACCTTGTGCATCTGGTTTTATGTGGGTCCTGGGGAATCAAACCTGGGTCCTTCAGCTTTGCAGGCAAGTGCCTTAACTGCTGAGCCATCTCTCCAGCCCCAAGTTTCTTTGAAGGATAAAAGGAGTCAGATGTGGTGGCACATGCCTTTAGTCATAGCACTTGGGAAGCTGAGGTTTGAGGATTGCCATGAGTTCAAAGCTGGCTTGGGCTTCAGAGTGAGTTCCAGGTCAGCCTCAACCAGAGAGAAATGGGCCTTAGTCCCCCTTCCCCATAAACAAAAAGGATAAAGAAGAAAGAGGAAATGGGCTCGAAGGGTTACAAGGGCAGAAACTCTTATCAATGCTACACAAGGAGGAAGGTGCAGGCTGCACATGGAGGCCCTGGCCCTTGGTGGGTCCAAGCCCATTTTAATCAGGAGCTCTGCTAGACTGAGGTTGTGCCACAGGGCACTGGCTAAGTGTTGGCAAGGGAACTGGGGCCTGGCCATGGTGAGAGCAGAGCCCTACACATGCAGGAGGGTGTAGGTGGCTTCCAGAGAGGCAAGGAGGATGGTAGGGGTTTTGAGATTTGACCTCATGTAGCAACCAGAAAAACATACAAGCCCTAGGCTATGGGAATACATCTTGAACACATTCATTCATCCCTCAAGAATTATTGTGTGAGTGGATTGTATGTCAATTCAAGATTTTTATATCTTCACTTTCAAGGAGCACAAAGTCCAGTGACACACACAAACGGAATCTTATCTCATGGGACATTCAGAGTCATGAGCCACCTGGACACAGGGAGTCAGAGCAGAGGCACATTGTTCTGATGGGGAGGGTTGGCACAAGCTGAGTCACGAGGAACAGCTGGCATTAGGAGAAAAGAGTCAGCTCCACTCTAGGTGCCCCTAAAGAGCAGAACTGAGATTAATGGGTAGAAGTTACAGCAAAGGCAGGTCTGAGTCAATGAAAAATAACCACCACCAAAACCAAACAAACAAATAAACAAAACTTCAAACTATGAGGAGCTTCCCACAATGAGATGGATTGCTATGGGAGCTAGAAACTCACTTTCCACTAGAAGACTGTGGCTGATCTAAGCTGCATACGTGACTTGAGAGAATTATACAGAAGCAGTTTGACTAGGGTTGGTCCACTCATCCATCTGACCATCCAGGGCCCCATTCCCCAAGGGATAGGAGCCAGAAGGGGCCTAAAAGTCTCCTGATAACCTAGGGACCCTACAAGCCTCAGAAGTTTCTTATTAAAGGCATGCAAAGAGGACAGTCATCCCAGAGCTGCTGCCTATGGGAAGGAGCCTACCGGCAACTTGATTTTTGTCAATAAAGTTTAATGGGAGCACAGTCATACGTGGACCATGTCTGCTTCTGCAGTACAGACATGAAGCTGAGTAGCTGTAAGACAGCCCACATGTCCTGAAGAAAAGCAGAGCTACTACCTTTATAAAGTTAACTACCCTTCTTCCTGGATCTCGTAGGGTGGTTGAGCCCATTTGTTGCAAAGACTCCCTGTCTAAATTATATGTCTGCTGAGATTTCTCTAGAAATTATCTTAGATTTAGCATGAATCCTCAGGGATGTAGGTTTGAGAGGGAAGAGAGAGTGGAATAGAGATTCAGACCTGGAGCTGGTAAGCATACCCTGCTATGGGTGCCCACTTGATTAGACCCAGGATGGCTCACAGATGCCAGCTGTATGCACTGGCTGATGCTCTCAGATAGGAATAGAAAGAAAAAAAAATAGTTGTGGGCATCCACGTCCCCTGCCACAAATGTGAATGGAGGATTCTCTTTCTGAACCCCATACGCCTTTGAGAAGACTAGTGGAATGTCATTCTAGGTAAGTTCATGCTTTTTCTTAAGTCCCTGTGTGGGTGTGTGGCTGCTCCCAGAAGCCATATATTGTTATAAGAAAACCCCAGGGCTGGGATGGAATACCTCCCAGTGAGATGCTGATCAGCGAGGTCCCTGAGGGCTCCGAAACAATACAGACTATTGCCAATGTTCTTGGTTGTCAGGACTAGACGGTAAGACCCCGTGGCTGAAGACAGCACGTGTTTGGTTGCAGGAGGCTGAGAAATCAAGCTGGAGCTGATCTGGAAGCCTCCTCCCTGCTGGCTAGCTGTCAGCCTGCTGGCAAGTGCTAGGTAGCCTGCAGGGGGGTGGGGGGGGAGAAGCGGCCTTACCACTCTTACCCAACAGTGAACCCTGCAAGCTATACTACTGACCAGCCAGGTAAGATGTGTTCACTTTGCAACAGTGGCATCGCTATTATGGGGAAAGCCAACTGCTCTCTGATTGGATATGAGGCCAGCTCAACAAGAGAAAATTCATAACTCCTGACTACTGAAAAAAAGAAAAACCAAAAAGAAAGACTTGAGTTTGCTTTTTTTAAAAACATTTTTCCAAAAGATTTATTTATTTTTTATTTATTAAAGACAGAGAGAAAGAGAGTGAGACTGGATACACCAGGGCCTCCAGTCACTGCAAACTAACTCCAGACTCATGCACCACCATGTGCATCAGGATTATGCAGGACCTGGAGAACCGAACCTGGGTCCTTAGGCTTTGCAAGCATGTGCCTTAACTGCTAAGCCATCTCACTAGCCTGAAAGACCTGAGTTTGAATCCCCAGAACTCACTTAAGAGCCAGTCACACCTCCAACTCCATACACTGGGGAGGCAGAGTCAAGAGGATCTCTGGGCTCACTAGCTAGCTTATCTAGCCAAATTGGTGAGCCCCAGGTTCAGTGAGAAAACATAACGTGGGGAAGAAGTGAGGAAGACCCCTGACGGCTTCACGCTTTAATGGCAAGCATTCTGCTGAGCCTCTTCTGAAGCAAAGGAAGGACTAAGAGGGGTGTGAAAAGGAGAAGAACGAACAGTGTTCCCTGCTTGCAAGGAACAAAGGACGTGGCAACGGCCAGAGCGCCTGGGCTGAGGCAAGCCGTATGACAGAGTCCTGCTTCCACGGCCGCATGAGGATGGCTGATCTAGTCTTGTAGCACCATCGACTGAGTATCAGCTTCTCTGTGACCACGGCTGAGCCGCATACTTGTGCTTTTTTTTTTTTTCAAGCATAAATATTGATCTTCTTTACTGCTGTGCAGTTGTTCATGGTTTTTCTCACATTGAATATTTTAAGGCAATTTGAATTATGCTTATGTTAGTCTCCTTGGGCTGGGGAGATGGCTCAGTGGTTGAAGGCACTTGCTTGCAAAGCCTGCTGGTACAGGCTCAGTTCCTCAGCACTCACAGAAAGGCAGATGCAAAAAGGAGCAGAAGCAGATGGCGCTCATTTGCAGTAGTAGGAGACCTTGGTTTGCTCGTAAATATACACACACATGTGCAAATAAGTAAATAAAAGTGTAAAAAAGAACAATCTTTATTCTGGATAGGCCATGGGCAAGACACATGGGTCGCTTGCTAAGCTAATCCTAGGAAAGATTTTTTCCAGGAATGTTCTTGGAAAATCCTCGATTCAACAAAGGCCATTTGTTTGAGTGAGGTAGCAATTCTGCTCTTTCTACCTTTCTGGGGAAACCTTTACTTTATTAGAATTTGAAGGTCCAGGCTGGAGAGGTGTGTGCCTGATGAGCCTAATAACCTGAGTTCGATTCCCCAGGACCCACATAAGGCCAGATGCACAAAGTGGCTCATGTATCTGGAGTCTGTTAGCTGTGGCTAGAGGCCCTGGTGCCCCTGTTCTCTCTGTCTCTCCTCTGTCCCTCTCTGTATACAAATAAATAAAAATATTTAAGATCCACATGCTGGGTCTATATAGAAAAGTTAGAAGTGTATATAATAGTTATTGGTCTAAAATTCACTACATGAAGACAGGGATTCTTGACATAAACTGTTACCAAGCTCATCCATTCTCCCCTGGTTCTTGGACTTAAACTCAATGTGTCACACATGCTACGCAAGCGCTCTATCCCCAAGCCATGTCCCAAGTTCCTCACTCACACCCTTTATAACTGAATATTGCACTTATATAAACTTAATTCATACCATTAAAAGCTCCTAAGGTGGCCTCAACAATAAAGGAAAAATCACAGAAAATATACACAGCCCACAATTGAATTAAAAATAGGTCATTAAGGTTCCTTATGGAGGGTTTTCCTTTATGGACAGAGCTGATTTTTCTAAAAATATGAGTCTGGTGATGTGGGGCAGGATATGGCATCTTTGTCTCATTCTTTTTCATTGCTTCAATGACCTCGGAACTGTGTTCAAAATTAGTCATCTGTGGACAATAGTTTTTGAGGATTTACTGTGCTCAGATGCTCCAGAAATCCAGAGGGGCGGTTGTGACCGGAGCAAAGGTTCCTTCACCCCCGTGCATGGACCTTTCTGCAGAGCTCTTTGATGCTCTCTTGTCCTCCTCCATCAGAATAGCAGCTTCGCTTCTGCAGGCGATGGAGCGCTGCTGTGGTGCTGCTGAACACGCCTTCATGCTCCTGTCTTCTGAGCGTGAATGGGTTCTTCTGCATAAACAGTGCTCCGTTCTGAGGCATATGGAGAGTACATCATACCACCATATTTTCCCACTCCGTAAATGAGCCTGTCACAGTCTCTTATGCCCAAGGAATTGGCTCTTGGTTGGTTTCAGTTATTTTTGGTGTTCTTCAACATTAGGCTCATCATCAAATGAGACATCGTTGTTGTGGCCAGATGCTTTATTTTTACAACTAAGGTCTTCCTTGATCCTTATGTGGATTTGAGAATCTGCACATCACATTAGCTTTTCTTAGATATCATGAGGCATGAAAACATTGTGTTTACTTAAACAACAACAACAAAAAAAACCCAAGGGCTGGAGAGATGGTTTAGCAGTTAAGTCACATGCCTGTGAAGCCTAAAGACCCAGGTTCAATTCTCCAGGTGCCACGTAGGCCAGATGTACATGGTGGTGCATGTGTCTGGAATTCGTTTGCAGTGGCTAGAGGCCCTGGCGTGCCCATTCTCACTCACCTTCTCTATCTCCTTCCCTCTCTCTGACTTAAATAAATAAATAAATCTTAAAAATCTCAAGTGTTGCAAAAGATCTATTTTTACTTTTTCTAGGAGCCAGATGACTTTGAATAAGTGACAAATATATACAGGCCTTGATATATGCTGTGGTGGTGAGTGGGGGGTGGGTGGTCTCAGAAAGGACCTTGAAGCAAGATAAGCTGTGGAGAGTACAGGACGTTTATCCTCACTGTTAGCTGCAGGTCTTTTCCCTTTCAAGATGGCCCAGGTGATTTCTATATTGTCACTTCTGTATCTTCAGCATATTATTGATTAGACAAGGCTGTAGTCATGATTTCTTGCCCATTCATCTGGAATGGTGGATGTGATGGTTAACATTGTCAGCTTCACAGAATTTAGAATCACCTCGGAGACACACCTCTAGGCATGTCTGTGAGGGTGTTTCCAGAGAGGTGTGCCTGAGGAGGGAGTACACACCTGACTGTGGGCAGTGCCATCCTATGGACTGGGGTCCAGGCTGAATAAGAAGTGGGCTGAGCCCCAGCGTCATTGTCCTCTGCTTCCTGACCGTGGACACAACAGGAGCAGCTGCGTCATGTTCCTGCTGCCAGGACTTCCCCTACCGTGCTGGACTGCTCTCTTAACTGTGAGCTCTAACGCTTCTTTCTTTTCTTTTGTCAGGTGTTGTATGGCAAAATTCCTACACATTGAAAGCAGTGAACTACTCTTACCAGCTTTTATCAAAAAGCAAATGGTGGGCTGGAGAGATGGCTTAGCGGTTAAGCGCTTGCCTATGAAGCCTAAGGACCCCGGTTCGAGGCTCGGTTCCCCAGGTCCGACGTTAGCCAGATGCACAAGGGGGCGCACACGTCTGGAGTTCGTTTGCAGAGGCTGGAGGCCCTGGTGCGCCCATTCTCTCTCTCTCCCTCTATCTGTCTTTCTCTCTGTGTCTGTCGCTGTCAAATAAATAAATAATTAATTAAAAAAAAAAAAGCATATGGTGCCTGACACTACCTACACAAGACCATCATAAGAGGAGGAAAAGATCATGACATCAAAAGTAAAAGAGACTGATTGAGATTGGAGGGGGTATGATGGAGAGTGGAGTTTCAAAGGGGCAAGTGGGGGGAGGGAGGGTATCACCATGGGGTATTATTTTATAATCATGGAAGTTGTTAATAAAATTTTTTTTAAAAAAGCAAATGGGACAACTCGTGAGCGAAGGCACGGGCAGGGTCATGAGACCCTCACCTGAGAGCTCAGATGCCTCCTGTACCAGCTGTGTACAATAACACACGTGGTCTCATGGCCTTGGGGGAGGCAGATGGTAAAAGATCCAAGGCCAAGGGGCAACGTCGAAGCAGTTTCTTTGGAGTCTCCATGCTTGGTAAGTAAACTCTCACCCCAAGATGGAAGGAGGAACATTGTAGAGGTAATCCCGACATCCCGAGTCCCACTGAAGTGCTGCTTTAGGGTCTCATGCTCTGTAAGTGAGCTCTCACCCAAGGCTGAGAGAGGAGCATCCGTGTGTGGGGGGAGGATCCCAACATATGGAGCTCCACTGAGGTGGTTTCTTTGGGGTCTTATGCTCTGTAAGTGAGCCCTCACCCCAAGGCTGAGGGAGGATCATCCGTGGGGAGAATCCCAACATAGTGTGTCCCACTGAAGAGCTGCTCTGTGGTCGCCACACTTTTGGACAGGGACAAGGAGCTTTGGGAAGCGGCTACAGGGAAGTTGTCATTCAGGTGGGATGAGACTTCTTGGAGCTCAGCTTCTCTGAGACCCCCGTGATCTGTACGTAAAGCCCTCACTCTGTGTCTGAGGGAGGGTCATCTGAAGTGTAATCAAACCAGAGGGCCTCATCAAAATGGCTGCTTTCCAGGTTCCTATAAACAACCCCTCCCCATGATTTGTAAGTGACCCCCAATAAACTCTGTGTCATGGAACTGGTATTGGTGTAGTCACACTTTGGTCAGCCATCTGAGCCCTATTTGGGGTACAGGCATGTGTTTGCATTTCCTCAGGGGAGAAGTTTCCTGCAACAACAGGTGTTTTGTCATAGATACGAGAAAAATAACTCATCCAGCGGACCTAAGGTATAAAGGCCAATTTAATCAAAGTATTAGCAGTGGAACCTGGATGTCAACTCAAGCTCTTGCCTTAAAACAAATCTCAAGACATACATTTGCAACAAAAGATTTGATAATGTGCTCCAAGATAGTAGACTTGGTCTTTCTTTCTTCCCTGGTCAGAAGTCATGAAGTGAAATCCCACTGTCCTCGGGGACATAATCACCTTATAAATATGGATATAAAACCATTATGATCAAGCAGAAATTATAGTATAGCCGAAGGACACAAATGGAATTATTTAAATTGTATTACAGTAAAGCTAATGTGAAAGAGGAGTGTGCTTAAGTTTTGCCCAAACACCCCTCAGAGGATGATGAACGCACTCCTAGCTTTGCATCCATTTCTAGGAGCCAAACTCCAGAACTCTTCCTCAATGTCACAAGTTTCCTGGCTTGGGATCCACCCCCCATTTGTTCTTGAGGTGCTGGGAGAAAGGATCTTCTCCTTGATGGCGAGTGGCAGGTATTCACAGTCAAGCTCATGATTACCCATGGCATTTCTCAGCTTGCGTTTAGCCTATACCATCTGGCAGCTGAGTGGCACTACCTCTAGGACAAAGTCCCATCCACGACCGCTGTCCTCTCTGACCTCTCTGCAGGGGCTGCTGACTGTGACGTGCACCAGGGGCCCCCTTCTTTTGCAGCTGGGAATTGTGTGTCCTATTATTAAGAAACCATTAGCCGGGCATGGTGGCACACACCTTTGATCCCAGCTCTGAGGAAGTAGAGGTAGGAGGATCGCTATATTTGAAGCCACCCTGAGATTACATAGTGAATTCCAGATGAGCCTGGGCTAGAACAGGACTGTACCTCAAAATAGGGCTCAGAGGTTAAGGGGCTTGCCTGCAAAGCCTAACAACTCAGGTTTGATTCCCTGGTACCCACATAAAGACAGATGCACAAAGTGGTGCATGCATCTGGAGTTTGTTCACACTGGCTGGAAGCCCTTGGGTGCTCATTCTCTCCCCCACTTTTGTGCTTTCCTTCAAATAAATAAAATCAAATATATACTTTAAAAGAAGAAACCATGGGCTGGGGAAGATGGCTCAGTGGTTAAAAGCACTTGCTTGTAAAGTGTGATGGCTTGAGGTTCAAGTCCCCAGTGCCCATGTAAAGCCAGACATTCAAAGTGACACATGCATCTGGAGTTCATTTTTAGAGGCAAGAGGCCTTGGTGTGTCCATACTTTCTCTCTCTCTCTCAAGTAAACAAATGCACACACACACATGCACAAAATCAGAGCTGGACTGGTGTGGCTTACCCCTTCAGGCCTTGCCATAGACTGTCCAGGGTCAGCTCATGGACAGTGCCAGAGGGGAGCCGGTGCAGGTTTCAGAAGCTCAGAGCAATGGAGTTGACAGGACCCTCCTACAGCTCAAGGCACCTGGATAAATTGGTCACTTTGCCCCCTTTTCTGGAGGACAATCAGCAAACTATAACAGTTCCTGGGTGTTAATACCTCCTTCTAAGACTCAATTATTTTATACTGTTTTCCTAGGTAGGGAAAGGTCACTTGGTCCTTTGCTCTCTCTAAAAAGTGCCCAGAAGTCTAATCTAATTGACAAGATCACCATGCCTTTCCTTGTTTACTAAGTCACTATTAGTAACTTTACATGCTGGCATCAAGAAAATTTTGGTGCCAAATTAGTGCAAAATAAGCAAAGGAAGACATTTATGGCTTCCAGACATGGCAGTAAGTATTTACAAAATGTATTAAAGATATTTAGGGCATCAAATATTTTAATTTAGTCAACCATCTTGCTTTTATGTCCAGAATTTTAAGAAGTTTAATCTCCCTCCTTCTTTTCCCTCTTTCTCTCCCTCCCTCCCCTCCCCCTTTTTGAAGTAGATTCTCTCTCTAGCCCATGGTGACCTGGAATTAACTATTGGAATTCACTTTGCCTCCTGAGTGCTGGGATTATAGGTGTGTGCCACCACGCACGGCTTTTCCCTCTCCCTTCTTTCCTTCTCTCTCTCCTTCCCTTCCTTCCTGTGGAAAGCTAACCTAGGATCTCCCTTCCTCCTTCCCTTTCTGTTGAGAGGCTAGCCTAGGACCTTGCACACACTAGGCAAGCATTCCACCGCTGAGCTATATACATAACAAATACTCATTTTCCAAAGCTAAAATCTCTTGGTGTTCAATAGAAAAGCCTTATATTGGACTTATATTGCTATGTTTTCATAATGCAGTCTTCTCTACCACAAATACGTGTTCACTCTCATTTGCCTGTGTTGTTAGAGAGGGAGCCAGGCATGAAAGAATGTGATTTTGTAATGAGGTGTATTAACTCAAGGTTCAGGCCTACCTAAATATTAACTTAACATTTTGTTGTCGTGGATAAGAATAAAAGTTTCAACCAATGAAAATTCCAGAATTGCTTCTCAGTTAGGATCAGAAGCAGAAGTGTGTGACTGAGCTATGAAGAGGAACTTCCTCCACAGAGGGTCACTTTTATTTATCACAGTTTGTCCAGAGGAACGGCTTGCCGAGTGGCTAGCTTTGGCTATCTTATACTACAAGAGTTACAAGCTGGGGCAGACTGTATGGCAAGGGAAGAACCGAGTTTGTACAGACGATTTCCTGAAGTCCCACGAGTCTTCCAGAATGTCAGCCTTCATCGTGGGGCCTGCCCCAACCCCAGTGCCCGGTGGAACCATCACTGGCTGGCTGCAAACTGTCATCCAGACTCAGAGGAAAGAACCCAGTTCAGTCCCCATGGAATTCCCAGCAGGCTCTGCTTCCTACTGGGCTCATCATTGTTCAGTCTGGGGGCCACCGCCCTCTTCAGTTTGAGCCCTTGAGGAATTCAGATGCTCTAATCCACACCCAGCGTCATCTCCTCCTCAAGGGCAAGTTCAGAGGACATCAACTTCTTTGAAACACCCTTGTCCAACCCTGCTAGCCAGCCTGTCTTCTCTTTCCACAACCAAAGGCAGTCTCCTCTTCATTGTCTTCCTCCTCTTCCTTTCTCCTTCTCTCTCTCTCTGTCTGTCTTTCTGAGACAGGGTCTCATGTAACAGACACTATCCTTGAACTCAATCTGTAGCTAACGATGGCCTTGAGCTCCTGGTCCTTGTGCCTTCACCCCCTGAGCACTGGGATAGCAGGCACGTGCCGCCGCACTCATTCCCTCAGTGCTGGGGATTACGCCGAGGGCTTCCCAAACTCCAAACCCCGGCTTTGTGCAGGTAGGTCAGGTAAGCACTTATGATTAAGCTACATCCCCTCCTTCTCTGTTTCCCTTCTGGGTGAACCAAGGCTCTAAGATTCAGTCTAACCCAGATGGTCCCACTCAATACCATTCTTGCTCAAACTAGGATTCCTTACACTCAAGGAAGCTCACTCAGTTCATCATTTTTTCTCCCTGTTCAAGTCTGTACCACACGTTTTTAAGGCTAGAAACCTCTGCTCCTATGTCTCCTTGTCTTTCATAATCATTTCATTCACTGAAGTGCTACCAAGGCTACTGAATCTTCCACCTGCTTTCTATTCATAGAGGAACCTTTCTCTCTCTAAGGGACCTGGGCCAATTTATGGAAGTAAAATACACATTTCCCAAGGTTTTATCTGCCTCAGTCTCTTATCTTCTTTATTCTTTTTAAAAAATAGTTTCTTTTTACATTTATTTATTTATTTGAGTGAGAGAAGTGAATGGGCATGCCAGGACCTCCAACTACTGCAAACAAACTCCAGATGCATGCACCCTCTTGTGCATCTGGCTAACGTGGGTCCTGGGGAATAGAACCTGGGTCCTTTGGCTTTGCAGGCAAACGCCTTAACCACTAAGCCATCCCTCCAACTCTTATCTCCTTTATTCTTGAACATCTCATGCTGCTGCCACACTGTGCTCATAAGTTGCTTTTAAAATATTTTTATTTATTTATTTTCAAGGAGAGAGAGAGGGTGGGGGGGGGGGGAGAGAGAGAGAGAGAGAGGGAATGGGAGCTCCAGGGCCCCAGCCGCTGCAGATGAATTCCAGATACATCTGACTTTACATGGGTATGGAAGAATCAATCTTGGGTCATTAGGCTTTGCAAGCAAACACCTTAGCCACTGAACCATCTCTCCAGCCACATGTTTCTTTTTAAACAATATTTTTATTTGTTTATTGGAAACAGGGGGGATGAATATGCAAGTACGGGCACATCAGGGCTGCCTCTTGCCTCTACAAACAAAGTCCAGACACATGAGCCACTTTGTGAATCTGGCTTTATGCAGGTACTGGGGAGTTGAATTCAGGCTGGCAGGCTCTGCAAGAAAATGCCTTTAACTACTGAGCCATCTCCCAGGCCCATGAACCCAGTTCTTTCTGTCTTCCATACTCAAGCTGCCACATGCCTTTTAATGTCTACACAATAGTACTTTTCTCTCAGCAACTATAATGCAGACCATCTGAACCAAGCTAGGTGGCCTGACCACTGCCCCTGCTGAGGCTGCATCTGGAATGTTTGTCGCCATACTTCTATCCATTGGAATCTTGCTCTCTTGTCTAATTCCAGCTTAGGTGTCACTTGAATTCAGACATGATGGTTTCCTAGCCATCCTCATGATATTTAGCATGCTTCTTACACACAGATAATGGATACTTGTATGACAGGCTTCATGTTTCCTCTTCCCTCATGACATTTATCCTTGTACACCTTCTAGCTCAAGTCTGATTCCTGGAATAGATGAGGCATTTAGCAAAAAGTCTGCATAATATTTAATTTTTTAGCAAATTTGTTCAAGTTTTGAAGGGTTGAGCTCAATCTACAGTTTGCTTCTCATATGTAAGAGGTGTTATCACAGGGAGAACAATAACTACGATGTGAGAAGGAGATAAGGCCAATTAATCTTTCTCCTCTATCAATAAAAAGGCAGAGAGTGAACATTATATGGTTTTAGGCAAAGTACTTAACAGCAGGGGCCAGCAGTGGGAGGGCTACTAAGGTTTGCTATCTTAATTAGCCTATTTAAAAAAAATTGGGGCACTATAAAGAAAGTTTGCCTTTGAAGCTGTATGGACTTGCAATTTTAAACACACACACACACACATACACACACACACACACACATACACGCTCACTCACCACTCCAAATAAGATCATAGAAAGGGTTTATAAGAAAACTCTTAATACACCCAATTTATATATTCTAGCAGCTTCCAAATTCACATGGTCAAATGCATAAACACAAACCCCAAAGACAATCAGATAACGCAGGTGGGAACTCAGCTGGGGAAAGGTTCCCTGACACTGCGGGAAATGCCACTCTGGGCAGCCAAGTGCTCCCAGATCTTTAACTGGGGAGCAGGTGGAGACATGACAAGGTGGCACGGCCAGGCTTCACGCAGCCTCCCCTGCACTGGCTTGGGTAAATATTTTCGTTACAGACACAATGATATGCGATGGGCCAAACGATCAGTTCTGCAAAGGATTTCCCACGCGCTGGTGACGCTGCAGTTGCCAGGGGACCCCGAGGTGCTCAAGGCAGGCTGGGCCAGGACCAGAGCTCACAAGTACCTGGAGAAGCAGCCTCAGCAGGTCAGCGTCGCACGAGGCCCGGCTGGGAGAAGAAGACAGCTCTGAGAAAACAATTCTCAGGACCCACTGGGAATGGGGTATGTGTCTTCTCTTTTCCTTTCTCCCTCAAACTCTCCAGCTTCGCTTGCTGAGCAGAAGTGAACTCCTGTGGAATCACTCCTTTGATGTTTCATGACACACGCTTGTCACGAGGTTGGTTTTGCATCCAGGAACCATCCCGGGCTCTGCAGCATTCGGGAAGAGGGACTTGGACAGCAGAGGCAAGCTAGCTTCTTGTTCATGGTTCTGTTCACACGTTTACCTTCCCCGCCCAGGCACAGCTGAGGGGAGGGAAAGGCGGTGGGCTGAGAAGCGGACATTGCGATAACTCCGCGCAGCAGGGAGAAAGCTAACGGGCCCTGAGGAGGCTGATTCATTTGTTTATCTAGATGATTATTCTCAGTGTAGTTAAGTAGAGCCTAAGTGCTCTGCGGTTCAGGACGTTTCCCCAATTCAGTCTTATCAAATCTATATCCTTCGATGTCCCCAGAAGTTCTCCAAGAAAAGATAAAACCATCCTAAGCACAAAGTATCAGTTTTGCTCTACCTTTATAATCATACACTTGCTATGATAATACAACAGACAGAGTAAGCCAAACCTCAAGGGGAGAAAAGTTGAAAAAAAGAATTAAACTAGGGCTATTCCCATCTTTTGAAAGAATCATAGAGGAAGACATGGCCCTATTACCTATTCCTAACTCAGGGTTTCCCAGGAAATATTTCTAAATCCCCATTTCAAACTGTGGTTGTAGAAATACAACATAAATCAACAGAGTTTTTTGAATAGGAAGGAACTTTTTACCAATCAGCTAGGTTGGGGCTTCTATAAGATCAATATTTGAGAGAGTGCTATGGCAAAATATATGGGCTCAGAAAAAACTTTATAACCAGCCCCCCAAACAGAACAACCTATTCCATGGGTCTAGTCGCCTTTGGGAATTCCAAAACAAAGGGAATTAAGCAGGTGTTTTACTAAAGGGTTTGGCAGATTCCAGATGGCCAAAGACTCCCTGACTGGGCTGAGGCCCTGGTCCTCTATTGCTGACCCTGGAGGGACTCTGTCTTTAGCAGAATACAGCACCGGTGACGCTCTGCTGGGCTTGGGCCCAGGCTATTGGTTTCCACGTCTGGTCTCCTGCTGGGCTTGCTTTGTAGGGTCCCTTCGGCTGCCATCTTCTAGCTAGCAAGGAGCATCAGCTGTGAGTCATGAGTGAATCAGGCAGGGAGACTCCCTGACTTAAATCACAGAGGGAGATATGGCCTTATTGACCATTCCTAACTCATGCCTTCCCAGGAAATATTTCTAAATCCCCATTTTAACCTGTGTTTGCAGGAATGTTTAAGTCAACTGAATTTTTTGAATAGGAAGGAACTATTATTTTTTGGTTTTTCAAGATAGGGTTTCACTCTAGCCCAGGCTGACCTGGAATTCGCTCTGTAGTCTCAGAGTGGCCTCGAACCCACAGTGATCCTCCTACCTCTGCCTCCCGAGTGCTGGGATTAAAGGCATGCACCACCACACCTGGCTAGGAAGGAACTATTTCTTAATCAATCAATTAGGTGGCAATTTCTCTAAAATCTACGTGTGTGGCTCCCATGACTGCCGCCCAGCTGCGTTTGATGGTGCTATTTGGAACCTAAGTAAAAGCGGTCTACCTGAGCCCAGTCAGCCACCAGCACTCCCACGAGACGTGATTATATGTCATTGTTTTGTCATAAACGTTATTAGGCTTGGGGATTGCTAACATGCTGCCCAGAACACAGATGTTGACGGACAACTGATAAATCAATAAAGGACTGAGTAGTGTAAAGTGAATCTTCAAGAGGGGGAGTCTAGAGTGTTGCATTTTCTACATATGCCATCTGACCCAGACCAGGGCTTGATGGAAAATTAATTTGGGAAACACGGGCTGAGAGAACTGACACAATATGGTTTTGGGAACTTGGTCTTTGTGATGCAGAATCGGAAAGTGAGGTCTGGATGCAAGGCAGACAGCTCCGTTGATAAAGCGCTTGTCTTGCAAGCATGAGGATTTGAGTTTAATCCTCAGAACCCATGTGGAAAGGCTAGGCACGGTGGCCTGCACCAGTAACCCCTGATCTGGGGAGGTGATGACAGGAGAGCCCTTGGGGCCTGCTGGCCAGACAGTCTAGCTTAATCGGCAAGCTCCAGGCCAATAAGAGGCCCTGTCTGAATAGAATAAAGGTAGATAAAGGTATGAATGACGCTCAGGGTTGTTCTCTGACTTCCACATGTATACCCTCACATGTGTATATGCTCCTCACAATGTAACCATACACTTATCTAAAAAATGATTTCAAAAGTCTGGATGTGGTGGCACTTGCCAGTAACCTGAACCCTGGGGGGGGGGGGGCAAAGGTAGGGCACTTGAGCTTGCTGATGAGCCAGTCTAGCCTACTTGGTGAGTACCAGGTGAGTGAAAGACCCTATGCCAAGAAAGCTGGATGGTGCCTGAGGAATGACACCAAGGTTGCCCTCCTGACATGTGGAAATGCCTGTCCACACATGCACACACACATATACACACAAATAAGGGCTGGGGGAAGAAAAATGAGGTCTAAATAGGTGAAGAAAACCATCTAGGGCAGCAGGAGTGAGTGGTAGATTCCTGACTGTGAACTATTTTCTACTCCCTGCTACAGGGAAGGGGTGTGACCAAAACAACGTCATCCATGTCATTACATGTTAGCTCATGAAATATCTGGCTTCCCACTAGGTGCCCTCATTCTCTTCCATGACAAGGCCTCTGTGCCTACCTAGTTATGTTCCATGAAGCGACAGACTCCCAAAGGGAACAGAAGACTGTTTACTAGCCTGAAGTTCTTAAAATGGTACAACCTACAGCAATATCCAGGGCCTTTGATTTCAAAAGACCAGTTTTTGCCCAGTAGAAACCTGAAATGTCTCAAAGAATGAATTTTCAACTGACTGTAATATGGGGGAAGGATCCAGATTTTAGTCTCTTCAGTCTTATTTCACTTCTTCCTCTATATGAGAGAAAATAATGTAATGTGAAGTTTGATCCTTTTTTTTTTTTTTTCTCTTTATCACTCTCCCTCTTCTCTCTCTCTCAACACAGAATCCCAGGTTAGCTCTGGCTTGCCTGGAACTTACTATGTGGATCATGCTGACCTTGAATCTGTGGTGATCACCCTGCTTTCGCCTCCCAAGCACTGGGATTACTGGCGAGCACCACCACACCTCACCTTGATTCTGTTTTTGAAACAATATAGTGAAGAACACTAAATACTCACCTGATCAAATCCGGAGGATTCAATTTTCACTCTGCAAATATCACCAGGTCCTCTGCCACAGCCTCCTAATCAACCTTCCAAAGCCAAGACCCACGCGGAGAGTTAAAAAAAAAAAAGTTTTATCTAATTAGCTTTTTTCCTTACTTTGAATTGGCCAACAGTGTGTCTTCTCCTGGTTTTATCAAAGGGGCGGCCAGCACAAAAGCACATCCAAATTTAAGCAGGCTTTAGTTTGCAGACTTAAAATTGATCATGCATTTTAGTTTCAGTAACTTGCAATTTCTATACCCTTTGATAATTCACTTTAAAGAGCAAACATTCTTTAATGACAAGGCTTAAAAGAGACGACCTTTCTGAACAAAATATGAAAGCTCAGAAGAGAGAGTTCTTTTAAGGAACTATGAATTAAAATGACCTTGTGTTCTGAAACTTTTCTCCCACCATTTTTGATGTTTTACCTTTCCTTTTCACCCTGCGACAGAAAGCTGAGCGCTGCTGCTTTCCCTGGCTGGAGGCGCACTTCAATGAGAGAGCTGTTAATTGTTAATTCCAACTCAGTTTCTCCTTTCTGCACTTTCCTCTGCAGGCTCCTTTAATGAGGCTGCTCACCACTGTAAGCATAGGCCCGTTTCTGTCGAAATCGTTGTGAATATGTGACACTACAGGACAGTGCTCACATCGGAGCTTCTTCCCTCGAGCCACCAGTGCTTCTGTGCACCACACAGAGCACGTCTGTCCACCGTCCCTTCCTTTTCCTCCTCAGGGCCCTTTGATGGCTGCCCTCTGGGGAGGTCACTGGTGGGGAGGGGGCAACATTAGAGATCACACTCCTGAAAGCCCTCACTGCTTGGGGATGCAGACATGAACCGAAATGCAACTATGACATAGGCAGGTGACTTCATTCCTAACTTGCTCTGAGTGCTCCTCTTCCCTGACTTAAGCACATGTGTTTGACTGAATTGCTAACTACCTGGCAGCACTATTTTTTACTGACGTTTCCAAAATAGACAGGTAATAACCCCCAACACAACCACTGTGACCCCAGAGCCTCCCCCTAGCCTGCATCAGCTGCCACTTGTTGACAATTCCACGTTGACATATAAAAAGCACAGGTGGAGGCTCAGGTACAGCAGCCAACAATGAGACCTGGAGATTGATGTAACTAAATTAGGTACTTGTGATAAACAATTGATCTTCCACCAGATAAAAAGAAAGGATGAACTCTTAGATGATTTTATAATAAGGCACATTTTTTATAATTTATTTCTTGAGCATTTGCTTTTCCTCCCAGTAGCCATTTATATACTCAGCACTCAACTCAGAAAGGAATTTCAAACATGCCAAAAGCAATTTTTCTTTCTATTCCTTATCTGAGAATGTTCACAAAAACATGAGTGTCAACTACTCATTCCAATCACATCCAATCAAACTAACCCAAAGATTCACTAATAGGCACAATGTATTTTAGAAGGGAAACAGGATCTGAGTAATGTCAAAGGTTCACCAGTGTTTGTAATTTCATAACCCTTGAAATAAGGAAAAAGAGAAAATAGCAGGCAACTTTCCAAAACACCTACTGATATTTACTCATGGAAAGCAAATATTCCTGAGTGGGAGTTTCAGTGCCAGTGTAAAATACAATTCACAAAGTGTTTTCACTGCAGGCAGCTAATGGCCTTACTAATGAAATCTGTGGAGCCTCAACCAGTTTTCATGGTCAGCACAGAAATGCTTAGCATTAATCATGCAGCCTTAATCTTTCCCTTCCAATACTAAGCCAGCCTGAGGATTAACTGTCTTCATTTATTAGCTGGTTTGAACAGCATCTGCTGTGAGCCTGCTTTCTTGTGAGCATTCCTGAAGCCAGTGCTGTGGTGCGTACACACGACAGACCCCATTCTTCCCGCAGTGGAATGCTGGGAGCATCGAGAGGCAACAGGAAGGAGATGGCCTGGTTCAAGAACTGATGGCCACTGCACAGCCCGATTGATCCCTGTCCTGGCTTTGGGAGTGGCTATGAAACCTGTTACTACCTTATCATTCCCTTGTCTCAGCCACAGAACAAGAAAGGACAATCAGTCCCCAGGCAGCAGACAACAAACACGTTAGACTGTGGTAAAGAAAAGAATTTTGGCTAGGCGCAGTGGAGCACACCTTTAATCCCTCCACTTGGGAGGCAGAGTTAGGAGAATTTCTGTGAGTTCAAGGCCACCCTGAGACTACATAGTGAATCCCATGTCAGCCTGGACTAGAGTTGAGACCCTCCCTGGGGTGGGGGTGGGGGATGAAAAGAATTTTGGATAAGCATAAATAGCTTTCTTCCAGTCCTTTTGCAGTAAACCTGACGATTACAGCCCCACCCTCAGGCCACATTTTTAGTGTCTCAAAAGGCCCACGGCAACCATGCAGTCACTAGTGTCACCAAAAGCCCATGTCTCCTAGTCCCTCAAGAGCATCCAGAGCAGCCTCGCACCACAACCCAACATTTCCTTGGCCAGTCAGGGCTAACTAGTCTCACAGAACCACAGGACTGACCAATCACATGAAGTCACAGGGCCGCCCAATCACACAGAGCCACAGGGCCGCCCAATCACACAGAGCCACAGGGCCACCCCATCAGCACAGTTACAGGGCCGCCCAATCACACAGAGCCACAGGGCCGCCCAATCACACAGAGCCACAGGGCCGCCCAATCACGCAGAGCCACAGGGCCGCCCAATCACGCAGAGCCACAGGGCCACCCAATCAGCAGAGCCACAGGGCCGCCCAATCACACAGAGCCACAGGGCCACCCCATCAGCAGAGCCACAGGGCCGCCCAATCACACAGAGCCACAGGGCCGCCCAATCACACAGAGCCACAGGGCCACCCCATCACGCAGAGCCACAGGGTCACCCCATCACGTAGAGCCACAGGGCTACCCAATCACACAGAGCCACAGGGCCGCCCAATCACACAGAGCCACAGGGCCACCCCATCACGCAGAGCCACAGGGCTGCCCAATCACACAGAGCCACAGGGCTGATCACAAGGAGCCACAGCCAGCTAGGGAAGTGGGACAGCAGCCCACACTTCATACAAGGAGGAGCATAGGAAAACAGGAGCGTGATCTCTTGCCAAAGCACTGTGTCCTCAGAACATGGCCTACGCTATTCGGCTTTCTTAAGGACCGTCAATTGATATGACCATGTAAACAACCACCATAACAGGAGAGCTCAAGAAAGGAATCAGACTCCCAGAGCTGGCGACTTAGCCTTCCTGCCCCACACCCCACACTGCCTCCACCGCTCCAGGGCCTGGTTGGCGACCAGCTCGGGTAACACGTGCACCACTGTCCGATGACCCAGTGATTTGATTATAAACACCAATTTCATGCCCGAATTATGGACTTGGGCTTTGACATTACATAAGGTATTTTCCTACCAAGTAGGAATTGAGATTGTCAGCATTTGGTGGGGGAAACAAAACCATGTAAAATACTTAGTTTACCAAATGAGTGTAACAAAAAGTAAACAGAAAGAAAACTGATAAGTACAAAATGACATTTTAATAATATGAACATGCAAACAACAGAAACAGGTCAAAAGGTTTGATATGATGCTACAAACGTGATTTTGATCATACCCAACTGGTACAACTCAAATGGAAAGCATAAAGAAGACATTCGCAGAAATCACTTCTTGTCTCATAGAAGCGATTCTCGGCACATAAGCCACACACACAAATATGGGAACCAGAAACCAGGAGGTGTTGAAAAAATAACTTAGGCAGACACAAACAAGACCACCCCACTAGTGTGCGAATGATGTATGCTTTTATGATCTTAATGACACTTAAGCATTTAAGAAGCCACTGATCTCACAGCTTACAATATCCAAATCTTCAAACCTGCTGGAAGAAGTCCACGGGGCAGCCCAGTCATATTCATTCCACTGTCCCATGCAGTTACCTGAAAACCAAAGACAGCAGTTATGATTTGTGGGCTCAGAGGTCTGTCAATTATAAAAATGTTCCACCATTCTGAAGGAGTTAGGGGTTGAAAAAGGATATTTGCTATCAAAATTTCATCACTTATGCCTATAAGCAATCAAATCTTATCAACACCAGGCACACAGGATCTTTTGAAAAGTGAATGATTCACAAGCTCTTTCCGTTTATTCCAGTGCCAAATAAGCGGCTCAGTCTTTCACTGCTCTACAAGCAAGGCTGTTTGAACTGGACCAAGTAAACACCATCTTAGTGACATCACTGTGAACCTTTGAGACGGTCTCTTGCATCTGAGCCCAGCACACTGGCGCACTCATTCTCTGTGAGTGTTTCAACATCACAAAGTCATTGACTTATCCTGGTATGGAGAACAGCGCCAAACCCTCAGGGGATCGGGGACTTTGAAGATGTGAGCCATGACAAAAAGAATTGCATCACCCCACAGTCTTAAAGGAAGATGGTGTCTCCTTCAGCCTGCAGCTGGGCTTCAAGACCAGGCCTTGCCCAGGTGAGGCCCCTACTTGCCACACCCCGAGACTCCCTCATCTTGTTCTGATGGGACTAAGTCCTGTGATTAAGAGGTGGATGACTTTTCAAAGACAGGCAATTTACTAGAAGCTTGTCGTATGTCTAGGCATTTTAATGAAGACTTAAATGTCAAGCTGAGACTCCCAGGGGCAAACAAGACACACTAATCAGAAGTACTTTCTTCTCTGGCTCTACCTTCTGCCTTGGCAGGCGGTCAGTTCTTCTTGAAGGATGGATGCTCTCTTTTGTAGAAAGTTAACCTAGAAAAGATGCAATGGATGAGAAAAACAAATGTGGCTCAATGTCAATATTGCACAAAGGTATTAAGCTCAGAGGAACTGAATGTCGAAGGTTTGTTTTGTCTACATTTGATCCCATCCTGACCATACTGAAAATCCACTGAAGGATACAGAGCAAGTTTCAAACTGCATCAGAGAGCCAACTTGATTTGGCCCCATCCGAACTAGATGGCTGTATCTCTTCTCTTGCCCATGCTAACACTACCGCTGTCCACCCCACGTAGTTCACAACCTGCTGCCCTCTGGCAGGGGCCATTTCTCACTTTGGACTGCTTGTGTCCTCTATTAGTCCCCTATGGCTGACTGAAATGTCAGCCCTCCCACGGGCCTCCCTTGGGCCCCTCTTGGCCTCCAGCCCAGGGCAAGCTGGCACTTTCTCTGCAGTCCTGTGCCCTCCGTAAGTGGCCCTTCTCACGTTGCCTTGTGGTGATGCTCCCATCTCTTCCCCACACCTTCTGGGGGGAGAGATGACCCTGTTTACCTCTGAATCCCTAGCTTCCTTTACAGGGGTGGACATGTAGCTGGTATTTAATGAATGATGAGTGAGTAAAAGAAAATTACTGCCTTATAGAACCGTCAGTGGATCTTGGGGATTCCCTGAGTTTAAAGAGATGGTATTTTGTAGTGGAAAGAGCCTGAGCTTTTCCTAGAGTTAGGCCAACTTGAGTTCAATTCCTGGCATGCTCTCTAAGGCTCCAGGAAAGTTCCTCAGCTCCTGAGGCCTTATCTGTGAGATGGTGTTGGTGACGGTTATTCCCAGGGCTATGCGGGTGCTTGATGTGACTCAGAATCCGCCTAGTGTCACCTCGTGGCGGGTGCCGCCTCACGCTCCAGCGTGTGTGGGGCAGAGCCTGGAGATGAGGAAACGGCAGCTCAGCACAGTCTCTCAGATGAAAGGCCACCGTGATGCATGTGATGGGTTTGAAGTGTCTGATGCTATATGATTAAAAGTACCTATAGCAGGCACAAAATCAAAACACCTTACACAGCTAAATGAAAACAGCTCAGGGTGACTTAAACTCTGGCTAAATGTAATCAAGAGTCAATGGTATTTGATTCTCTCAGAACTGTTTATTCTTGCCACTTTGGTCTGAACAGAAACCATGACAACGGCTGATTCTGAAGCATAGTTATGCAAGACTGCAGCTGGCGGAACCCCAAAACATGCTTGAAAGAGAGGGATGCACAGTCTTCATGGACGGGTGTGTATCGAAGCAGTCCCCTTGGGTTTGCTCAGTTGTGGCATTACCCTGCTCTTCATTTTGTCTAATGGCCCACTAAGCGGCTCACAGGACAATTGATAATTTTGACAGATGCAAGGATTACACTGCTTTAACGTCCCTCCCCCACCTTGCACTGCAGTTGGAATTCCAACCATTTTCAAAAAACACAGGCACCTGTGCTTGCAAAACTCAATCTGCTCTCTGTGGCCTGTGACTCCTCCGTGCAGCTGCCAACGCTGAGGCCCCAGCGCAGCTGGCGGCGCTCTTTCTGGGTCAACATCCAGCTTCTGGAGGCTGAAGTGGCTTTGATTACGGTGAAGTGATATGAATGATAACAGAAGACGTGCAGGTGGGGATTGGATTTCTCCTCAAAAATAAAAACCTCCTCTGAGGGCATCAGGCCCCTTATGGCTGACCCCGCGGAAGCTCTTCCATGAGGTTGATGCCCAAACCACACCGCTAGGAGTGCCTTTCATAACAGCAATTGCTTAGCCTTTGTGTTAACATCCTCCTCTAGCATTTGCTTTTACACGCAGAAGCAAGCGTAGCTTCCAGAAGCCCAGTACATAGTGGCACAGGCTTATGTAAAGTAGTTCTCGTCTCCAGACTTTACAGAGGGGAATATACGAGGAGCAGAACAAAAATGTGCCCCCTCTAGTTTGCCTCACATAGTCATCTTGCACAGTATGAAGCCCGAATTGAATCACCACACGACGCTGATTGTTCTATTAGTAATGTGGCTGTTCGAGCGCCTGCCAGTGCAGCTCCTGGTTCGTGCTTGGCACACACAGGGCAGAACCCGTGTCGGTCATGGAACCTCAGCCTTCCCAGAGCCTCTCAAGTTGTCTAGTGTGCTGAAGAGGAATGTGTGGACGCCTCATGTGGAGTTAAGCTCACAGACCAGCAGAGCATGAAGCACTCATGCAATACAGAAGTATATTGAGAATTTTAAAGTAAATACCTAAAGTTAAATCAATTTTATCACAAACTTTTGTTTTGAGATACCAGGCTGATCTCAAAACTTTTGATTGTCCTGTCTCAGCTTCCTAAATGCCCATTGCTCTCGTTATATACATATTTTTTGAAGGGCGTGTGCATGCACATGTGTAGAGCATGTTTGGTGTGGTGTGTGATGGGCACATGTGTGTGCAGATGCACGTGCCCTGTGTGCACACATGCAGAGGAGGTGCCCTCTTACTGCTCCTCGGTCAGTTTCTTTGAGCTGGAGTCTCTCACTAAACCCAGGGCTATAGTCTTCACCATTATTTTGGGTGGGGATTCAAAGAGCCCCAGCAATGCTCTGGTCTCTGCCCTGAGAGGCCTAGGGCTACAGATATGTGTGGCCATGCCCATGTGCTAGGAAATCACACCCAGGTGGCTGCAGGACCCCCTGCGTGTGCAGCAAATCCTCGGAAGTGCCCCACCGTCTCCCCAGCCCTTCCCACTTTATGTGAAGGACCACACACTTCAATAAGAAGCACTCAACCTAATTGTTTGAATGCCTTGCCCTTATGTTGCCTTGAACTTAAAATACATCTTATCTCTGAAAACTATATAAAATCCTTCAGAACAAAATGCTTCTAACTCCATGCCGCCTTTGCTTCCGTACTTCTGTATGGCCAGGAACCAGCAACGTGCTAAGGATGGCATTTTGGACCTGGTACCAAGAATAAAAGGAGGCTGCTGCATTGAAATGTAGGTGAAAAATTTTGCCATAATTGAACTTTTTAATTTCAAGGGGCCTTCTAAGAAAAATAATTTAAAATATATCCAAACCATCTCGTACTGGGTAGTGGGGTTTTGCTTGGATATCCCGTTGAGTACTGGAAACAATTTACAATCTAATTGGTTTGGAAGCTTCTCAGAATATGGACCTCAGCCCTTTCCTTGGCAATGCCTCTGTGCTAGGAAGTACCTGAGATTTTAGGGAGGAGATGGTGTCTTCAAGCTCTTGTCTTAGAGACGCTGGCATTAAGCCTTTGAACTTTGTCTCGTATTCTTGTCGTATGTAAGTTATCTAAAATGGAAAAAATAAAAGTCATCTTTTTTACTCCAGACATGACTTTTGAATTTAAGAAAACCTAGAGTAATAACTCTTTACCACAAAACAAGTTTGCTACACTTATTGTCAACAATCAGACAATAAACATGACATAAGAGGAAAGAGATATACACATTGAAAAAAGATACCCAGTTGTTTCTGGGATTCTGTGACAGGTAGTCCCTGTAACAAACCTCATTTCTTTTAAGAACTTCATTAACACAATTTTCAACACCTGGTAAGTAACATACACATTCCCTTCCTCTCTGCTCATGAGGTACACCACTATGCCAACCCCACAGCCTTTTCTCTCTCAGGACATGGACTATGACCATACTAAACTGTGACTTGAGGCCAACTCATAGCAAGCCTTTGGTTGGTTAACTGAAGGCCCCTGGCAGGCTCACCGGGACTCTTGTGATAAAAAAAAATGCATGGAACAGTTTCAAACTCTCGTCAGCTTGGGTAGGTGGGTGGTGTGTCCGTGTCATAGGGAGTTTCCTTGGTTCCCAGGTACCAGACACAATCAGGGCTGTGCTCAGCTAGCTGATGAGTTAGTGAGTTTGTCAAGGAAGGTGGCTCATCCCCTTCACTTCTCTGCAAGCTAAACAGTAAGGGAGGGCAGTGGAAGTTCTAAACACACCACTCACTCCCCACTGAGCACGCTGTCATTTCAGGAAACTCTAGTGACTAGTGCATGAAACCCACTGGCTCAGATTCAAGACTACTGGATGTTATATAACTGGCAGTGTTTTTTACTGTCCACATAAAGTTACAGGAACACAGTAAGTAATTTAATAGCTGAAAACATAGACGTTTAGTATTCTCTTACTGCCATTCCTCAGCATGTAAGTATCAAATTAATGCAGCTTCAGATTGTGTTGTATTAGAATATTTTATTTAATTGTTTTTGAGTTGCTGACTTGAGCCTCACAAAAACATTCTTCAATGAATTTTGGACCATGATTAGGATAGAATTTCTAACAGTTTCCAAAATGACCCTAAGCATTCTCTGTCATTTTGTGCTAAATATTTGTGCAAAATGTCAATTTCAGCATGGACAATTATAAAATCAACGTATAGATCAACTCTGAAGAATGCTGATGATGTCTATGTCCTGCAGTAGCAAACACTCAGCCATAATTTAACCCATTTCTGCTTGCGTGTATGCATGGTATATACACGTGTATATGCCCACGAAGCCCCTCTTGCCCTCCCCTTACTCCTCCGCCTGCTCTTACATGAGCCAGAGTCTCGCACTGATAGGGGAACGTGCCACTATTTTCACGAGCTTTGGTGATTCTTGGATCTCTGCTCCTCTATGGGACTAGAATTACTTATAGATGGATGTGGCCATGCCCAGCCGTACGTAAAGAGCCTTGGGGAGTGGACTCCAGTGCTCTCTCAGGCCTCCTCAGGCCTTCACGCTTGCACAGGAAGTGTCTGAACTGCTGAGCCATCTCCTCAGTCCCATGATTTAATTATTCATGTAAAAATAAGTAAGCCACGTTCTTCTCACAAGGATGCAAGTATAGTTTCATCTGTAAGTGGTACATTTATATGTATACCAAAGAATTGTTTTAAAATACGTGCCTTTTTTGATTTATTAACAGTAAATGTTTGTATACCTATTTTGTATACCTATATAATCAGGACTCTGTAACAATATTTTTAGGTGAAAAGGGGTCATGGGTGGACCTGTTCTAGAATATAAAGTTTGAATTTTTGGTGATGTATTCTGAGATATGCTATAATTTTATAATTCATATATAAAGGGAAGAGGGAAATAATGAAAAATTATTTCTCCCATTAACCTGAAGGCTTCACTAATAAAATATTCATTGGTGCTCATATCTACTGTTTTTTCTCACCTATTCTGCATAAGCCATATGTTTAGGGTAGCATTTACAGAGGCCTCAAAGGCTACATATTGACTATTTGTTTAAATCACTCACCATTGGCTCTGAGACTTTGAGTTCCTGCTTTTAAATAAGACACATACTGTATTTATTTATTTATGGCATCCTTGTCTATTAAGAAGTTTTACCTGCTATCTGAATACTGAAAGACAACTTGGCTGGGCACAAAGGTGCGTCAGTACTGTTTTCTCTCAGAACTCTGTTCTCGTGCATGACATTATTATGAAGCGCGGGCAAAGCTTCTTTGTCCCATGTGAGCATAGCTCCTCTGCTTGAATGCCCAGATGGTTTTTCGTTCCTTCAATTCAGTAACTTCACTGGGGAAATTGAAATTAAGTTGTTTGAAATGGAGCCTCTTTTGTTAGAAAGTTCTTTGTCATTTATTCACTGTGTGCTCTTGTTTGCTCTGCCCTTCAGGTACATGTCTTTAGTATTCTTCTTCAAAACTTCCCTATAGTTACGATTGCCCCTATTTTTACTTTTATTTTCTTATCACTTCATATCTATTTTATATTTGAATTTTACATCATTTCTTCCATATTTCCTTGGGGGTTTTCAGATATAAATTTTCGAGTATTGTTTCTTCTAACAGCATTTTAATCTCTGTAATCTTTTGATTTTTGTCTACGTTTCTAAGTTCTCGGAGACCATTTTTCATCATTTTTAATATGTATCTCTACATTTTCCTTCTCTATTTTCCACCAATATTTTCAGAAAAAGGAGAGGAGAAGAGAGGACAGAAAGAGAGGAGAGGGAGGAGGAGAGAGAGAGGGATTTTGTCAACACTTTGATACTTGAAGAACCGTTTGTTATGAAGAGCTATGCTTTATCTGGACCTTCTCCCTGTTTCTTAAGCAATTTTCCACTTGCTATATAGTCTTTTTTTATTTATTTCTGTGTGTACAGAGTAGGTGTGATTGTATATGTGTGATGTATACACATGTGTGTGCAGATGCAGCACCCTGTGAATGTGTGCAAGCCTTCAGCTGCTTGTCTGCTTCTTTTCTTTTCTTTTTTTAAAAAAAAAATTATTTATTTGAGAGAGTGAAAGAGAAAGATGGAGGGAGGGGGGGGAGGAAGAGAGAGAGAGAGAGAGAGAGAGAGAATGGGCATGCCAGGGCCTCCAGCCACTGTAAACAAACTGTGAACGATGCATGCACCACCTTGTGCATCTGGCTTACGTGGGTCCTGGGTAGTCGAGCCAAGGTCCTTTGGCTTTGCTGGCAAATGCCTTAACCGCTAGGCCATCTCTCCAGCCCATTATCTGCTTGTCTTCTTGAGCTAGAGCTGCCTTGCTAATTCTGGAGTTTGCCAATATTCACGCACCCCAGTGATCTCCAGTCTCTGTCCCTCACAAACCTGGGATTGTAGACATGTGTCCACACCCAGCTGTTTAATGGGGATTCCAGGGATCCAAACTCAGTAGTCTCAGGACCTTCAGACTATTGTGCTAGTCCAGAAAGTGCTCTTTCCACTGAGCCATCTCTTCAGCCTGACATATGTTCCTAATTTGCTTTTTTAAAAAAAATTAGTTTTATTTACTTATATGACAGAGAAAGAGGGAGGGAGGGAGGGAGGGAGGGAGGGAGGGAGGGAGGGAGGGAGAGAGAGAGAGAGAGAGAGAGAGAGAGAGAGAGAGAGAGAGAGAGTGGAAGTGAATGGGCATGCCAGGGCCTCCAGCCACTGCAAACAGAACTCCAGATGCCTGCATCCCTTTGTGCATCTGGCTAATGTGGGTCCTGGCGAATTGAACCTGGGTCCTTTGGCTTTGCAGGCAAATGCCTTAACTGCTAAGCCATTCCTCCAGCCCTAATTTGTTTTTCTACTTACCTTCCTTCTCTTCCATTCTTTTAATCTAGCAAAGACCTTATGCTAGTTCTTATTTCTTGGAAAATTATACCTCATTTTTGAATGGAACCAGGTATTTGTTGTGCATTGAGGTGGTGGAAGTTAGCTGTGTTTGGGTCATAGTTATGATTGATCTTGTTATATTCTATTGCCTCTAACAAATGTATAATTTTGAGCTAGAGAGATGGTTTAGTTGTTAAGGTGCTTACGTGCAAAGCCTAAAGATCTGAGTCTGTCTGATTTCCTAGTACCCATGTAAAGCCAGATGCACAAGGTAGTGCATGTGTCTGGAGTTCATTTACAGTGGCTAGAGGCCCTAGTATAAAAATTATTTTTATTTATTTATTTGAGAGAGAAAGAGAGAGAGAGAGAGAGAGAGAGAGAGAGAGAGAGAGGGAATATGCACGCCATGTCTTAACTCCAGACACATGTGCCACCTTGTGTATTTGGCTTATGTTGGTCCTGGTAAATTGAATGTGGGTCTTTTGGCTTTGCAGGCAAGCACCTTAACCACTAAGCAATCCTTCCAGCCCACCATTATATCTCTTTCTATCTGCCTCTTTCTCTCTCCCACTCTCTCAAATAACTGACCATACACACACACACACACACACACACACACACACACACACACACACATATATATACACATTGTTTGTTTCAAGTTTGGGTTTCACTCTAGCCCAGGCTGCCCTGGAATTCACTATGTAGTCTCAGGGTGGCCTCGAACACATGGAGATCCTTCTACCTCTGCCTCCTGAGTACTGGGATTAAAGGCATGAAACACCACGCCCTGTTTATATAAATAATTATATATATATATATATATATATATATATATATAATTATTTTTTTTTGTTTTTTTGAAGTAGGGTCTCACTCTAGCCCAGGCTGACCTGGAATTCACTATGGAGTCTCAGGGTGGCCTTGAGGTCATAGCAATCCTACCTCTGTCTCCTGGGTGCTGGGATTAAAGGTGTGTGCCACCATGCCTGGCTTAAAATATATATTTTAAAAGCTCTGGGGTCCCATTGCCTTCTTGTTTATTTATTTGCAGGGAGAGAGGGGGAGAGAGAGAAAGAGAGAATAGGTATGCAAGGGTCTCAAGCCACTGCAAATGAACTCCAGATGCACATACCACTTTGTGCATTTGGCTTTATGTAAGTACTGGGGAATCAAACTCAGGTTGTTAGGCTTTGCAGACAAACACCTTGACCACTGATCCATCCCTCCAGCTCTCCTTCACTTTTTAAGTATGCTAGAGGTCGTGGCCAAGTGCTTAAGCTCTCTAGTTCATGGCTTCGTTTTTGTTCCCACCTAGCTCTTCACATGGCCTTCCTGTACTCACTAGGAGGCCAGGCAGCAGAGAGAAGCACGTGTGGGCAAAGGAGCGCTCTAGGCACCGCTGTCCTCTCTCCCTGTTCAAAGTCACCATGCTACGGCTTCCAAATTGGCTGATCACCTATGCATCTCTACTTCCTGCCACTACTTTGTTATGATTTTAGTGAATTTGAGGGACCATAAAATATGTCTCTGGGCTGGGTGTGGTAGTGCACACCTTTAATACTAGCACTTGGGAAGCTGAGGTAGGAGGATAGCAGTGAGTTCAAGGCCAGCCTGAGAATACATAGTGAATTCCAGGTCAGCCTGAGGTAGAGCAAACCCCTAGCTTGGAAAACAAAGCAAAACAAAAGTCTCTATAAATGTGAAATCACCTCACCTAGGAGTGAAACTGCCACTCAGGAAAATATTACTTCTCTGAACTGTCAAGCTCAAATCCTGAATTTAAATATTATATCAGGTAGAATCCTATTGCTTTAATAAAATCATGGAGAACTTTAGGCAATCTTATTTATTCTATACATGAAGTTACTAATGTGAATTGATTGCCTGCTATGCCGGATATACTTCTGAGTGTTTTATATGATTTAATCCTCCTGAAGACCAAACGAAGCCCAGAGGGTTAAGTGAGGACTTGAACTCAGGTAACTGACTCAGTAGACACATGTTTACCCACCGTGCTCTCCAGCTTCTTGACAAATCCTCCCGTAGGCTCAGGTGTCTCCTCTCTCCAAAATGGAAGAGGATGCCACAGACATGGCCAGTGAGAACTACCTCATCCACCTCACATGCCTGCTCTTCCCAGCACAAGGCACCAGGAAGCACAGCTAACACCCTTCCAGGCTTACATCTGGCCACTGGTCTGCTTCTTGTTAAGTGACAACAATAGCAACAGCAATATTTGGTTCTAGAGAACACCCCATACTTTTCCCACCGCTTTAAAATTTCAAGTTAGTAGTGATTTAAATATAAGATAAAATTTAAAAATCTATAAAAATTCAGTAAGCTTATTAATCTAACTTCTTTTTCTTTGAACATTTTATTTATTTATTTATTTGAAACAGAGAGAGGGAGAGAGAGTATGAGAATGGGCACACCAGGGCCTCCAGCCACTGCAAATGAACTCCAGACGCATGTGCCACCTTGTACATTCGGTTTATATGGGTACTGGGTAATCAAACCTGGATCCTTAGGCTTCGCATGCATATACCTTAACAACTAAGCCATCTATCCAGCCCTCTAGCTTCTTTTTTTTTGTTTGTTTGTTTCTGAGGTAGGATCTTGCTCTGGCCCAGGCTGACCTGGAATTCACTATGTAGTCTCAGGGGGGCCTTGAACCCACGGCAATCCTCTGCCTCCCCAGTGCTGGGATTAAAGGTGTGCGCCACTAGGCCCAGCTCAAACTTAATGATCTAAAATAGGAGGTCTATAAAGTCCTTGAACAAGGCCACATTTGAAGCACCGGCAATGAAGTACGCATCTGAGTTTGTTACATGGTGGAAGGCTGCTGTCATGCCTCCTGTGCTTCCTGACAGAAACAGCACCAACTGCCATGAAATGATCCTGAAATGTCCCTTTGCCCACCCAAGATGCTTGCCCAGTCAAGGGAATGATGAGAGATGGGCAAGACGAGAATGTTTTGGTGAGGGCTGTCTGGAGGACCACGATTCTCTTGAACACCGGAACCTGAGGCAGACTAGCACAATCTGGAGAGAGCGTGCTTCCTGCTGTAGCTAAGTGGGCTGTTCCTGGAATGTGGCTCACCCGAGGACAAAGCGGAGCTAATGATGTCACTGCTCATGCAGTGTCTCTCGGAGTCCCCTCTCTCCCTGTGATAACTGGGGGAGGACAAGTGCTCTTGCTGCAGCCGGACACCAGGGTGACCAGGGTGAGCCTGCAAATTACCAGGCTTAGTGGTACATGCCTGAAATCCCAGGACTCAGGAGGCTAAGTAAGAGGATCACCAAGAGTTCAAGGTCAACCTGTGCTATACCTTGAGACCCTGTCTCAAAAATCCAACCAACTAACCCACCCCCAGACCCAAACCCAAACCCAAAACCAAAGCTTCAACCTAGAGCACACACTTGGCTGCCTGCCTGTTTTTGAAAATAAAGCCTTCTTACTACAACACAGGCACAACCCTTCTTCTATGGATGTTTCCAAGTGACCATGGCAGAGCTGAACTGTCACAGCAGAGACCTCTGCCTTATAAGATACAAGGCATTTCTATAGGCTCTGAGCAGAAAGCCAGGTGTCTCTACACAGCATGACTGTGAACAACACAGGGAGGGCAGAGGCTACTTTTGCTGATGGGCGCAGCCCAGCATTAGCATGGTTCCTGGTATACGGTGACAAACGCAAATAAATCCATTCAATGCTCGTGTCTTACATTTTATCAACCATCGTTGAACGTCTGCAGCAAGGGAAGGTCATTATATTACCTAATAGAGCCAATAGACTGTGACCTTTTAACTTTAGCAAAGAGAGGGATTGAAGACCTGAGACGCAGGAGCTGGGATTGGGTTGTGCCCATAAACTGTGTGCTCTGGGAAGGTTCATTGCTCTGTGCCTCAGTTTGCTTATCTGGAAAAAAGGAACTATAACTTCTCTAGGCCACTGTAAAGATTAGAAGATTTAACACATGAAAAATTTCTATAAGAGTTACGTAAAGTTAATGTTCATTAAATGTTACTTACCACTATAACATATAATGGAGATTTTTAACATGCAGTTCATTGTATTATGTATGAATATATTATGAATTAAATAGGCATATGTATTTCATTTGGCCAATTCTTTATCATTAGGTTTTCTTGTTATTTCTAATTATATTCAATACTATAAATCTTCATGGTACATTATTTGTATATAATCATTAAAATGCTATTCTTTTTGTATTTTGTTTTGCTTTGTTTTGTTTTTTGAGGGAAGGTCTCACTCTAGCCCAAGCTGACCTGGAATTCACTATGTAGTCTCAGGGTGGCCTTGAACTCATGGTGATCCTCCTACCTCTGCCTTCTGAGTGCTGGGATTAAAGGTGTGCGCCACCACACATGGCTTTTTTTTTAATGTATTTTTAGTATCTGAGAAAGTACATATGACAAAACCCTTTTATGAATTTGGAATAATCCATAAATGGACTTGTATTTTGTAATTAAAAAATACTTTACTTATTTATTTATTGGAGAGAGAGAGATTGGCAGAAAGAGAGAGAAAGAGAATGAGAATAGGCATGCCAGGGCCTCCAGCCACTGCAAACAAACTCGAGATACATGTGCCACCTTGTGCATCTGGCTTACGTGGGTAGAGGGAATCTAACCTGGGTCCTTAGGCTTTTTAGGCAAGTGCCTTGACAACTAAGCCATCTCTCCAGCCCTGTGTTTTATAATTTGACACAATCTACTATTGTAGCTACATATGAAGAATAGTGGCACTTACTTATCTAAGCCATCAGGCACTTGCGCTGCCATAACAAATGCCACAGACTGACCAAATGACAAGAAATTTACTTCCCACACAGTTGAGAGTCTGGACATCCAGGATCAGAGTGCCACTGTGGCCCGTCTCCTCCTCCTTTGCTTGGTGTGTGCATGTACAGAATGAGCTCTGGGTTCTTTCTCTTCCTATAAGGGCACTAATCCCATCACAGGGGCTCCACTAAAGGTCCAATCTCCAAACACCATTACATTGGCAATTAATGGATCACCATATGGTGTGTATATGTGTGCGTGCATGTATATGCGTGTGTGCATGTGTGTATATAAGAGAGCATTTAGTTTACAAGTGTATGCATGATTGTCTCAGATCTTTGCCAACCTGTCTGGCCACAGGTGACAAATGAGTACTCCCTGTCAAATGACTTGATTTAATGGAAGGAGGTCAGCTCAAAACTGTCTCCCAATTTCTGGGTTCCTATCAATTAGAAACATATGGAAGGGTTAAGGGACATTAACAAGATACTTTTCCTCATTGTGATTAGGTTACGAAGAAACCGTCCTAAAACTTGGCTTAGCTACATGTTGCAGAGCAAGTGGAGTGGGACTAGTGAGGGTGTCAGGAGGCTGGAAGGAGGGGATGGAGAACAGGAGGGGACGCTGGTCTGTACTATATTCTCGGCTTTGAAGGAGGGCATATGGGTGGGCACCTTGTAGGTGGTCCCGAGTATGTGGGGAACATCAAAAACACTGAGCTTCTGTAGGGTTGTGAAGGGCAGAAGAGGTGGGCTGGAGCAGGACTCAGGAAGGGAGGTTTGCTGTGAGGGATTAGGAATAAAATAAACAGAAATGTGGAAGACTTTTTTGCCTTTTGCATAGCAAAAAGTTTTTGCAGTGGCACTTTAAGGGAGTGAGTATATAGATTTATATCTGACTTTCTGGTTTGAAGAACAAAAATGAAAGAAATAGTAGTAAAAGACGATGCCAGAAAGAAAAAATGTCTGCAGTGCAGCTGAGAAAAATGCACTGCCTTCTAAGAAATGTCATCTTTATTGGGGTTAAGGTATTCTGTGTTGCCACAGCAACCAAGGAAGATCTGTGTTAGGAAGGACTCTCTGCAGCATAGCTTGCGGAGTTTGAATCTCAAAATAAAGTGCAAATGTAAAAGTAACCATCCTTTTCTTAACCACCTTCTAAATATTCCTTTCCCCGTCTTTCTTCAACAAGGTTTCCTCATATGGCTCTTTGTCTGCACGGTGCCCTCCCGAGCTAAATGCAGCTCATTGGAAGTAAGCAGGGGACCAGTTTCCACCAGGAGGAGGGAAGCAGGATCCTGGGTGGACCTGGGGCGGCCTGTAGCTAAGCAGCAGCCCACCTCTATTGTTTGAAGGTGGCATGGGCTTGTTTCTGGGGAGGTTAGTTTCTCAGGAAGAGGAGCAGTGTTTTTGTCTTGTGGAGAAGGGGATAGCTTCTGAGTTAGATCAGGTTGGACCTAGCATTTTAGGGCAATGCTCTAAATCTAGCATTGGGGGTTCAAAAGGTTCTCTAACATCAAGAAGAAGAGAGCAGTCTGCTGAGGCTACTCACAGTGACTAACCTACATAGAAAATGGTGGGAAAGGGGAAAAGCTCAGAGAGAAAATGACCAACAAACTGCTGTCTGTTCACAAAACAAAGACTTCAATAAGATTGAGGTTGTGACATGAAATGAAACATGTATGAATATCAAAATTTGGGGCATTTATATATAAGCTGTGCAGTCTGCTTCTTGGGTGAAATGGAAAAGCCTAAGCCATACCACAGAGGGTTTATAAAGAGGTGTGACCTTAGGATGAGCAGCTTAGCATCTTACAAGACAGACACTGGATAATTCACCAGCCAGTGTTCATTCAGCTTCCTTTTTCAGTCTCTAGTAACTGGGATCCATCTCTCTTCACCTTTCCCAAGGTCAAAGGCAAAGTATGTGGCAGAACCCAAGCTAATCATCACACCACAGCCCCATACCAAGATCCAAGTCCAGGTAACCAGACTCATGAGCATCAGGAGTCAGAGACCCATCTCATCCCCTGGACCTGTCTTCAAGATATGTTCTAAAATGTCACAACCATCTTGCTTACCATGGAGTGAGAGCTGGGCAGGTGTAAAGCCAATGCAGGTGAAGGAGAGCTGAGATCTAGAGATAGGAACTGGGACCTGAGGAGACCAGCCCCGAGACCTTTTGGGTTTCTGTCAATTGTGAGCACAAGTGTGCTGTAGCCAGCGGAGCAGGGACCAGTGAATGTCACCTGCAAGCTGCTGGGAATGCTAGTGCCTGCCTATAATACCAGCATTTGGGAGGCTGAAGTCAGGAGGATCACCAAGAATTCAAGGTCAGTCTGGGCTGTTATAGTGAGATAGGGGGTCTCAAAAAAACCCACCCCAAGTCCAAACCCAAACCCAAAACAAACCTTCAGCCTTTAGACCAAACTTGCCTATTTTAATTTGTGGTGTGTGTGTGTGTGTACAGGTTCATGAGTATAAGTTTGTGGGTGCAGTATGCATGTGGAGGTCAGAGGACAATATCAGGTGTTGGTCCCACCTTCTTTGAGTGAGGGTCTTCATTGCTGTCTGACCATGCTCTTCCCTGCTGCATCCACCAGGCTGGCTGGCCGATGCCAGTGCGTGTGAGCTTCTCCCGCCCTGCCCTGCACCACTCACTCTAGTGCACTGCGGTTACAGACGCCACTGCTCCAGTGTGGCTGTAAGTGGGTTCTGAGGACATGACTTCAGGTACTCTCGCTTGTGAAGCAAGAGCAAATACCTGAGAAACTTAAGGAAGAGAAGTTTATTTTGGCTTCCATTTTGAAGGGATATTGTCCATTATGTCAAGGAAGGCTTGGTGCTAGGAGTGGGAAGCTGGCTCTTCACATTTCTACACAGGGGGCAGAGGACCCCAGGAAGTGGGTCTAGGCTATCACACTTCTAAGCCTCCCCACCTCACAGTGACCCACTTTCTCCAGCAAGGCCCCCCTTCCTAGGGGTACACAGCCTTCCCAAATAGTGTCAGCAGCTGGTGACAATTACATGAACCTATGGTGGACATTTCATATTTAAACCACAGCATCCACTAAGCTATCTCCCTAAATAAAGTCTTCCTAGAACACAGACCACTCATTTCTCTATGGCTGTTTCCTAGTGGCTGTGGCAGAGCTGAACTGTCATGACAGAGACAAGCCCTGAGACATTTGATATGTGTCTCTGAACAGGAAGTTGGGCAGACCCTGAATCGGATGGGCTGGGGGCACCACAAGGCAGTGTGGGGTGGGGCTGGGTTACTTTTGTTCCTGGCCGCAGCTTTGGCATTTAGCGTACTGCCTGGCATATGGTGGCAACTCAGTAACTATCTGCTGCTGAATGAACGAATCCAAACCTCATATCCCACAACTGATGGTGTTAAGTCAGTCTTTATCTTAAAATGACAGGATCTTCAGAAAGTCTAGAGTAAATTAATCACTAAAGCTTTCCCTAAACACAAAGAGAAGATTCTGTCGTCACGGAATCGCAGTTCGTAATCAGCACAGTGGCTATTAGTAAGTAGGCCAGCTTCAAAGCTGAACAAGTCGGAGGCAAACACCAGGGCCTATGGAGCTGCTGAGATCAAAAGGGATCCTGGAGATTCACCCGAAGGCGGGAGTTTGTTTCATCCACGCTGCTTCCTTTTCCACCCCGCCTCCCCTTTTCTCACTATCAGACTTTCTACAGGGGTGCCATAGGAAATGACCCAGGCCTCTTTCTTCTGAGACGAAATACCAGCTCTTGTCTGCCTAGAATTCTGCCTTCTGTTCTCGTTCCCAATGTTCACCTTCCTAATAATATCACTCCGAATGGCTTCTCTTTGCTGAGGCTGACACACACTGTGAACGCTCCTTTCCCTCCAAGCAAGGCTGATACAGGTCGGCAAGGACCAGGCTCTGCGCAGCGGCTCTGCGGATGGGATGAGAAGGGCTGTGCAGACAGTCTGCCAGGTCCGGGCTGAAGAGCTTGTACCCCCGAGAGCCACGTCCACGTGAGTCAGAAGACAGTGTAGGTATTAAGTCTCATGGTTTATTGTCTCTAAGTAGAGAAGTTGTCAATAAAAAATTAAAAAAAAGAATAAGAGGTTGCCAAAGGGGGGAGGGAGAAGACAGTGTACACTCCATTTTGTAAGGCACATTTCTGAAAGGGTTTGGGGCAAATAAAACTTGTGGGAGGGAGGGACAGGGTGGTTTTTACTTCTGTTCACTGGACCTGACCTCAAAAAAAAAAAAAAAATGATTAGCCCTTTCTGGTTGAGGTAGACTTTCTGAAAAGTTAGTTCCCATCAATGGCAGACCAACAAAGGGGTAGAAGGAGGAGGCTGCCTGAGGTTCTTAACTGACTGGACCCAAGAAGACTTACAGAATGAGGCTGGTATTGAGTTGGGCTGAGGGGAGCTGTTCCCCTGATATTTACTCTAGGAAACTGAAGGAGGGCTGGGGCAGTTGACCCACATGAAATGTGCAAGGAAGATACTTTAATGAGTAAATGGCTGAACAAAGGCATAGTTGATAGGTTCATGAGACTTGAGATTATGAAGGACAGTAAGAGTATTGCCAACATGTTTAGATTTAATGTGGTAGAACAGCGAAAGCAAAGAAAACCCACACCTACTAATATCCACTGGATGCCAGGGACAGTACTAGGCAATGCCATTTCATCTTTTACATACTGTGACACTTCTGTCTAATCTTTAGTAAAAAGATACATGTTATCAAACCCAATTCACAGATGAGGACACAGCTCCCAGTGAAGGCTGCTAGGACCAGGGTGAAAACTTGACATCTAGCCCTCTACTGTGCCCACCTGCAACCAGGAAGGGAGGGGAAAGAGCTATCTGGAAATTTGGTGATGAAATCTCCCAAGAGGGGACAGCTTGGGGCAGATGTTGCAGTGAGGAGGATGAGCTAAGGCGTCACTTATAAGAGGGTCATACAATAGAAATGGACAATTAACTGTCTTGTACAATGGAAGCCAGAGAAGAGAATTTATCCCTTCAGCCATGTGCTGAAGGCAAGACTGATATACTGCTGGGCCAGGCTGGTGAGAAGAAGGAGTTGGCTTGTTCTGGGCTTGCATTTCCTTGCCTGAGGTTTCACAGAGACTTGCAAGAGGAAATTTGGGAGCAGTATTTATTAGGAAGCAGAGATCCAAGAACCATGGCCAGAAGGAGAAGCCCAGAGAATGGAGGAGTCCTCTAGCTGGGGAAAGAGCAATTGGGACTTCCCCTGACCCAGCACTCACCCAGAGGGAATTCCATACTTAGGACAAAGAAGTGGAAGCATGGGGAGACCAGTAGTAGCCCAAAGGCAAGATGAGATATGTGTACAGCAAGTGAGGTGCACAGTTCTGAGTCACAAGAGGAGGGAGCAGTGGGCGGCAGAGGCTGCCGACAGGTCAAGGATGCAAGCAAGAAAACCAGATGATCGTCCATCACTTGCCTCAATAGCATTGTCATAGCCAAGACAAAGAAATCTAGAGAGCAGACTGACCACGGGGAATTTTGGTGAGCAATAATGCTGCTAATAACGGGAGTTTAAGATGAGGTCAGTCTGCTGAGAAATATCCCATTTCCTACTTTAAGGTAAGACTTCCAAAAAAAGGTCCACTTCTAAACTTTAGTCAATTGTCATTCAAAATACCTGATTCAGTCAGAGATTTTTGACCTGGTTTGAGGGCATTTTTCAAAAGAGGAGAGCTAGGACTGCTCTTTCTTTTTGTATATTTAAACTCTTGACAATTATAAATAAGTTAAACCTCCCCCTCAAAGTACCAATTATCTCCTTATGTTTGAGAAGGCGTGAGTGACCGATACGGTATCCTACACAAAACACAAAAACAGGAACACAAAGGCAGCCATTGCTCCATGGATGCACCCAGGATTTACTTAGGCAACTCCAATTAACGCTAATGAGGATTTTGCACATGAATCCCCTTACCTCCCAAGGAAAGGGAACAGAGACCCCACAACCTCAGCATAGACAATTTCAAAACACCATTGTAAGTAGTCACAGACTAAACCCATGAGCTGTTTGTTCACCTTTCACAGCACAGGGAGAGGGGATTTTCATTCAATTAGAACTCCGCAGTACAGCATTAGCTGTCTGTCCTGAAAGGAAAAAGCTTATACTTTTTATGTGCCATAATAAAAGGAGCCACAGAAATAAATAAGCGATGCACAACAGGCTGAGGAGGGAAGCAGGAGAGATCCCTGATGTCTGCGAGGGATGACCTTCATGGGGGTGAGATTCAATTTGGAATAGAAGAATGAGAAGGGGGCTTTCTAGATGGATGAAGGGTATAAGAAATTGCTATTGAGGGAAGAGCAGACGGGTGGAGGTGGCTCTATGTAGCATGCTTAAGGACTGTCATGTGGTTGGGTGTGGAGAGAGGTCAGGGGTGGGCAGGTGGGGACAGGTAGGTAGCGCTTTAAGGTTCTGGTCCAGGCCTCCGAGCTTTATTTGAAAAAAAAGAAGGAACTCATAATTTCTGATTGAGGTCTATAGGTCCTTATTTTCATTACAGGAAGAGAATCCTAGTGTAGATGTCTTGTTTCTAGATTTTTCTTTTACAACTGATCAAACAGTGTCTATTTTTCTGCCACACATATCTGGTCAGCTTATCCTTCTACCTACATACTAAAGACAACCTCCTTTGCACACATTGTCCAAAATCTGTCTCATAACAGTCTGAGCCTAGCTTTCCAGTCTTGTCGCAGGTCTAGCAGTGACTTGGCGTTTTCCCTCAAAGCCTCTCACCACTTTGGAGCCTGTGCCTTGGCACATGCTAATTTGTGCCCCTCATGCCTTTCTCAGCTCCCCCGTGGCCGGAGGAAGCTCCGCTGATCATGGAGTAGGTCTTCTACTGTGATGCTGGGTGTCTGAACATCTGACAGTGACTGTTGTGAACAGTGGTGGTTGACCCTGACATTTACTGAATGATTTCCATGCACTAGGCACCATTTTGCACCCTTTGCATACATTGTTTTCTCCATGTAGAGTCTCACTCTAGTAGTCCGGGCTAACCTGGAGTTCGCTTTGTAGTTCCAGGCTGGCCTCACACTTACAGTGGTCCTCCTACCTCTGCTTCCCGAGTGCTGGCATTAAAGGTGCCTGGCTTCCTTTGCATACGTTTTATTGCACTGAACCTTCCTGCAAATCCTCAGTGGCACACTGGTAGCTATTTAAAAAAAGGTGTGGCAAGGTTCCTATCTTCTCACAAAGTCACTCAAACACTCAGCACCTGAGCTGGGACCTGCAACTAGGTCTTCCTTACCCTAAAGCCTCTGCTTGTACTTCATTGTCACAAAATATTATAATGATTGATTTGCATACTCCTTTTTTTTCTTAGACTGTGGGTTCCCTGAGGGGAAGTTCTGTATTTAACTGGAGATCAATGCTATTTAAGGAGTAAATAAGATTAAATCATCATTTCTTTGAAGTCTGAAAGCACTGTACGGATTGCTTTGCCTCCATGTTGGGGTGAGCAGGAAGTAGACCGCACCCGGCTGCACTCCCCTGGCCGCCTGCTCCAGGTGACACGGAAGCTCTTTTAGGAGACGAGTCTGTATTTTTGCAAATCAGATCACCTGGTCATGAATACTAACCTGGCCGGCTCTACTTAGATTTACTTGAAAGTACAATTTCCAGTAGAACCACAAGATAGGAGAAGGTACATTTAAAAAATTAAAAAAAATTATTAGCACAAGTGTGTGTGTGTGTGGGGGGGGGGATGCACCAGGGCCTCTTGTTGCTGCAGATGAATGCCAGATGCGTGTGCCAGTTTTGTATCTGGCTTTACTTGGGTGCTGGGGAATTGAACCTGGGCCAGCAAGCTTTGCAAGTAAGTACTTTTACCCACTAAGATATCTCCCCAGCCCCAGGAGGAGGTGTCTTAAAGATAAATATAAGTAGGGTGTTTTACCCCACACCTGTAATCTCAGCATTTGGGAGGCTGAGGCAAGAGGATGGTGAGTTTGAGGGCAGCCTGCATTACATAGTAAGTTCTATGCTAGCCTGGGCTATAGAATAAAAGCTTGTCTCAAAAACCCAAAATTTAAAATAAAATAAAAAGATAAGTGTGTTGTTCCTGATTTCGCCAAGACCAATACAGCCTTAGAAAGCTGTACAGGGAGAGGAATAGTTATGTGAAATTGAGCAAGAGGGTCTATCTTCTAATCTTTTTTTCATTATCATTTTCAGTAGTGTGCTCTTTCAGGAATGTCTCAGCGCATTCTTTATGAAACTGCTGCCCAGATCTGTTTAAAAACACATCAAACCAACAGAGGTCAAGTAAGGAGCAGGCAGACTTTGTTCTTTCCGTTAAAGGAATTTCTTTAATATTAAAAATGTACTGAAATCTAGAGATGTATTTTAATGATGTCTGAAAAGAGTTGGTGCTAGAGAGTAAAAAGACAAAGAAAGCTCCATGATCGCACTGGTGGAGGGTAGTAGGGGGTGGGGGCGCCTCATCTGGACAGCGCTTTGCTTTATGTCAACGGCAGAGAAAATTCACTACTTAAAAATAAGGGGGGAGAAGTGCCCTAGAAATTGTTATTCTTTATGTTTACTGGCCTACAAATTAAAATGTCCTTTTGGTGAAAATTTCAACTGCCTCATTTCTAAGTGAAAAGGATGTCTTTTCTTATTCAGACAGGATCGCAGAAGGTTTGTTTTTGCTTTATTCCTAACAATCAGAGGCTGCTATCAGAAGAATCTCTGTAGCTGGAGTGCTCATGTTGGTAACTTTGGCCTCAATAGCAATTTCCTTCCTTCTTCTCTTTATCTTGCACATGTATTCAAAACCAACGCTGGAAGTAGAAAGTCCAAGATTTGGGGGATAAGGATACTATTTTATCTTTCATTACGCTAACTTTTCCCAGCTTTGAGAAAATCTCTTTCTCTCCTTCCTTTTGATGAGCTAACATTAATCTTGCTTCCTCCTGGATTTAAAAAGGAATTTAAAAGTAAGACAGGAGAGCCCAAGTGGCTTAGGCAATCTTTGTCATGTTCAATGATCTTGGAAATATGAGTTGCATTGTGAACTTGGTTTAATATCTAATTTAAATGCCACGTAAATGTTTGAAGGAAAAAGTTAGATGTGGTGCCATGTGCCTTTAATCCCAGCACTCGGGAGGCAGAGTTAGGAAGATCGCAGTGAGCTCGAGGCCAATCTGAGACTACATAGTAAATTCCAGGTCAGCCTGGGCTAGAGTAAGAAGCTACCTCAAAAAAAAAAAAAAAAAAAAAAAAAGGAAAAAGAAAAAAGTTTTAAGGAAGGAAAACTTCAAGACTTCTCTGAGATTTTTTTTTAAATTTAGGTTACACATGGTATAGCTTAAGTTAGTTTGGGGTTCACATATAGTAGTGTAAGAAGTTGGGGAAGGAAACAAGGCTGGACAGTGTGGCTGGGTAAGGACCAAGTGTGAGGTATGGCCTGGGTGTGTGTGGGAGGGGCCGAGTATTAGGCATGGAGGCCTGTGAACTATATCTCGGGGCTTTGTCTCAGGACACTCCCTGCTTTTTCATCTAAACTCTTCCAAGTGTGGATGGTACAGACTAGAGGGCAGTCAGTGAGATGGTGTGAGGAGGCCCAGTCCATAGTAGCCCAAAGCCGAATACTGCTTTTTATCCCCACCCTAGTGAGTCCCTTTTCACCGCCCTGGTCAGCCGGAACACCTGGATTGAGGAGAGCTGGGCTGGGCTCTGCAGAACATAAAGGGAGAACCAGACCTTGTTTCCAAGGAATGCATGATTTTGCTGGAAACAAAATAACCCACAAACATTATGCTCCTAGCTCTGAGGAAGTGTAAGTATAACAGAAATCTGGAAGAAAACCATAGTCTTTGGGCCAGGCATGATTGAGAAAGTGTGCAGGAAGAGAGGAGTCTGAAGAGCTGTTCTCCCACAGGTGAGGGTTTCTTGGATGGTAAAAGGAAATGCTGTCTGAAGGAAAAAGCATAAACCAAGGCCCACTGAATTTAGCTGGTTTGGGGCCTGAGGGTCCCCTTACCTCAGGGCCTGCTCAGAGACTGCAGGGGTGCTTAGAAATTGTCCCCACTGAGGGAACCCTCGAAGTTTGGCAGGTAGGTCAAGTGAGCGAGTGGGAGCCTTTCATTTGAGTTGGCAACATGATGATAGTGCTAACAAGGAAGATTTCTCAGAAACGAGAGGCAGTCAGTAAGACTCCAGACTTGATGTGATTAGGAATCCACAAAGATGGCTGTGGAAGAAGGGAGAAGCAACTAGAACCAATGTGATCCTTTCGAGGTAGAAGTCACCCGCCTTGGTTATAACTGGTTCTATAGTGTGACTGAGGCTGAGGGCAGAGTCTGAGGCAATGCCAAGATTTGGAGGAGAGGCTTCCCCTCAAGTCTGCTGATACTGACAAGGACTCAGTGTCCCCCTGAACCATCTCTACATCTTTGACTTGTTGGTTCCCATTTGTTTTTTGGGTTGCTATAACAAAATACCACAAACTGGGGTAGGTTAAACCACACACAAAAAATTGTGTCTCTGGGCTGGAGAGATGGCTTAGTGGTTAAGCACTTGCCTGTGAAGCCTAAGGACCCCGGTTCGAGGCTCATTTCCCCAGGACCCATGTTAGCCAGATGCACAAGGGGGGTGCACGCATCTGGAGTTCATTTGCAGTGGCTGGAGGCCCTGGCGTGTCCATTCTCTCTCTCTCTCTCTCTCTCTCTCTCTCTTCCTCTCTGTCATTCTCAAATAAATAAGAAATTAAAAAAAATGTGTCTCAGCATTGTGGAGGCTGGGAGCCCTTGATCAGGGCACTAGTATGGGGGTTTAGATGCAAGCCCTCCTTTTGACTTCCAGATGCAGTCTTCTTACTGTAGCCGTGCAAGGAAGAGAGCAACATTCCTCTCCTGCCTCTTCTTACAAAGGCAAGAATCTCATTGTGAAGGACCCACTTTTATGTCATAATTACATCCCAAAGGCCTCATTTCAAAGTGCTGTCGCATTGGAGGGTTGGGATTGGACATATGAAAAGTTCTTGTTGAATGGTTCACTCTGTGACACTGCCTTCACTTCGATGACTTCCATGTTCATGCTACGGATTTCCCAGTCTCCTCCTCTCCATGTGCAAGTCCAGCTACAAAGCCATGGAGACAACGTGGGCAAGCGGTGGAATTACATTACGAGTCTCAGTCCTGAAACTGGGGGCCACTGGGCTCTTCCCACTACTGCAGACCTGGGATCTAGTGGCCTCAGGACTCACACGACACCTTGTTTCATTCCCAGTTCCCATGACTGAATTTCACTTTCTTCTGCCTACTGCTCCAGGTTTGGCTAGAATCAGCTGAGGGCTAGAGAGCTATGAGCCTAGAAATTCTATAGGAGCTATGGTGGAGGGGAACTTCCTCTTTTCTTCTGGGTTAGCTGTAAATGTAGGGCCAGGAACTGACAGCAGCTATCTTACAACTGTGAAGGGGACAAATTGTAGAGAATGGTGCCAAGAGACTGGGAGATGATGGCTCCGTGGAGAAAGTGCTTGCTGCACAAGTGTAAGTGAGTTTGGATCCTGCGTACCCACGTAAGATAGTAACCTGATGCTGTAGACACTCCCAATCCCAGTCAGGCTTTGGGGTGAGAAGAGAGGCAAAGACAGGAGAATGTTCAGGAAGTTCAGGGGCAGTTAGCGTGACAAATGCAGCGGTGAACAGTATGGGATCCTGCCTCGAAGGTGTAGTAGAGAACACCATAGTCAACACCTGAAAGTTGTCTTCTGACTTACACATACACACTGTGGCTTGTGGGGGCCCACATTCACACATGAGAGAGTGAAGAGAATGGAAAGAAAAGAAGGAAGCCAGGTATGGTGGCACACGCCTTTAATGCCACCACTCAGGAGGCAGAGGTGGGGGATCACCATGAGTCCAAGGCCACCCTGAGACTACATAGTTAATTCCAGGTCAGCCTGGGCCAGAGTGAAACCCTACCTTGAAAAACCAAAAAAAAAAAAAAAAAAAAAAAAAAAAGAGAGAGAGAGAGAGAGAGAGAGAGAGAGAGAAGGAAATAAGAAGCTAAGAAATGAAGAAAAACTGGTTGCATAATTTGAGCTATTAGATTAAGCTTTCCTCATATCCAATATTACTTCTCAGTTACAGGAATCAAAATTTCCTGTTTAAAATGGTTTGAATTCCCTTCCTTCCTTCCTTCCTTTCTTCCTTCCTTCCACCTTCCTTCCTCTCTTCTCTTCTCTTCCCTTCCCTTCCTTTTCTCTCTCTTTCTTTTTTTGAGGAATGGTCTCACTTCTAGCCCATGTTGATGTGGCTCATTTTTTAGCTGGTCTGGAACTCATGGTAATCCTTTTATCTCAGTCTCCTGAGTGTTGAGATTATAGGTGTGAGTCACCACACCTGGCTTTAAACCAGTTATTTCTTTTTATGTTAATTTTTATTTTATATTAATTTTATACTCTCACCCCAGCTCCTGTTACCCTGGAGACCCTCCTCAGGGGGGGTGTGGTATTCACTGAGGGTTATGAAGGCCTCCTGTGGGGTAGCAGGGGACCATGCTTCAGGATTTCCTACCCGCTCTGTGCTTCTTAGAATCTTTCCACCTCGTCTTCTGCAATTCAACCAGTTACTTCTAGTTAATTGTGTGGCTGGGGCTGAGATTCCTTGCTAAGAGCTTAGACTGTGCATGCTATAGGGCGGGCTCAACCCATCCCCAGTGGGGGAACGAGAGCCTTTCAATTTGATGCTGCCGCACACCCTGGACTGGACTGCTTGCAGAATGACATCTGTTCCACTCTCCAAACCGACTTCCAGCTCTGCAGGTTCCTTGCCCATCTCACTGTCCATCAGCAGTGCAACTTTACCACTCAGACCCTCCCCAGATTCTAAATTAATCAGTCGTGTCTTCCCACTGGCTCTTGCTCAGTTGACCTAGGTTTAGTGCCCTATAGTCTTGTGTTGCTGGGTCTTTTGGTCCGACCCCAACCCTGGACAGTCCCTGTCACCTGCCTGCACCAGAAAGCTGCTGCAGAAGGCAAATCAAAGACTATGAGGAGCACATGGTTTGGAAAGGTCAGATGCAAATTCATGCTATTCAACCTCCATGGGCCTTCACTGCTGCCGGTGAGCATTTCACTGCTGCTGTTACAACGTGTGTGGGGGGTGTGGCTTCTTCATACGACGTCCTGTGCAGGACACCTACATATCTGGCAAGCCAATAATGCTGCCGATCTCATCAAGACTGGCTTAATTTAGGGCCCAGTGTTCCTGGTGCTCGGTGAAGCCTGAGGAAATGCCTAGGGAACACCACAGAGCAGTAACAGATGCAGCAACCGAGGAGCAAGGTATAAATCAGTAAAATGAGTGGAAGCGATTCAAAGACCTAGCCACTTTAAAGTAAGTGTTGCCCAATCTCCTGAAAACAAAGCCAAACTGCTTTGCAAGAGAAATTACTGTAGCTTGCGTTTGTTTTTCCTAAGGAGCAATAATAAATAATGGGAAGGCCGTTTATAATCAAAGAAAGGGACCCTTCACTTCTGAGCTCGGAAGCAGCACCTCTGCCAGTGTGGCCCTCTGGCAAGGCACCCTCAAGGAGCTCCAGCTGACTTGTACTTTCTCCCCTTTATTTCAGGTTTTATAGGAATGAAACAGGATGACTAACCCTTTCTCTTTGGATCCTTCAGGATGGTACTTAAACACTGACATGCGGTCTGAGGGAAATTTGATGCTGAATCCGAGGCGTCGCTGAAAACGAGTTTCCATGTGGTTTTGCACTAGCCACCCTGGAGGGACGCAGTGAGAATGGTGGCGTGGGCGCCCGGGCTCCGGCGGTGGGGCTGGCTCCCGGGTGGAGTGCACGCCACAGTGCTCCCTTTCATGAGGGGAAGGATTAGTGCCACCTTCTTTGTAACAATGTCACGACCTCTGTAATGCTTCTTAAGTTGAGGACAAAGATGGACCCACCAAGCCTTAACACATGATTTAAATCTGATCTGACAGTACTTAAACCCAGAAGCCCAGAAGGCTAATGGTTGAACAAGCTTGGGAAAATGTTCAGGGAACCAAAGAGAAGGCCGATGAATTACAGAGCAGCCATAACTTTAGGGCACTGGGGTGGGGGAATAAAATGACATTTCCTGTGGGGTATCAATCATATGACTGATTAAAATTATGTGGCTTCTATAATATCTTAGAATTAAAAACTTACATCCCTTTTACCTGTACTTCTATAATTTATTATATCAAGGAAGTGAGTTTTTAAGACATTCCTTTCACAAATATTTACACATATGCCTGTTGAGAGGAATCTCACAGGTCCTAAAATTAGCAACAGTTATTTTAGGGCAGTCATTTATTTTAGGTACAGGCATATTTTAAATTACTCACATGTAGTCAGATAAAAATGGAAAAATGATTAGAATCAGTATGTAATGTTTGTATACAGAGGATGAACTTAACTTGTGAACCACGAAGAACAAAATAGGCAGCGACGTGGCCACTAGAACCCATGGAGGCCTGGCAGCCCCATGGCCACGTAGCAGCCAGCGGCCCTGCGCGTGGGGGGCAGTGCCCGTGACACCCCCAGTGTGCACTATTCTTAGTGGACAAGCCCCATCCCAACAAACTCCAAGTTGGTGGCAGGGCCCAGTTTTGTTTTGTATTTTGGCTTTAGCTTGTAGAGTTAGACATCGGAAACATCGATGCCTTGTTCTCTGGCTAAGCAATGGACACTCCAGGTATGCTGAGCTGCTCCACAAACCACTTAAGCCCTTGGCACTAAGTCAGGAACTTCCTGCCCACATCCCAGAGACCATATTACCTAAGTGACTGGGACTGCAGCATTATTCTTTTCATATTTCAGACCCCCCACCTGGCAAATCCTCTGTTTGTAGCTAAGCACTGAAAGTCCATATAATCCATCATCTCAAGGCGAGAGTCAGGCAGAAAAAAACCTTGAAAACCACCTGATTCCATGAGGCTTTTGGAAAGCAGCTGGGTCCGTCGAGCAGGAGCATAGGCTCTCTGACAATGCAGGGTGAGGCGCAGGCCCCTTCTGTCCCGGGCGGAGTACAAGCAGCTTCCCACCTGTCCTCTCTGTTCCTGTTAAAATCTGGAGGTTTTACGCCCTCAGGGCCACATCACTGAGTCACTAAGTCTTCATCCATCCATTTAGCCATAAACAGGGGTGGACAGGCTCTTTCTGGCTGCTCAAACACGACTATCCACAACTGTGAGGGACACTTTCTCTTGCTCCCCTGGGCTCCCCTCCCCTGCGAGCTGCCCCACTTGCAGGATCCGAGCCTCTTACTTCTCCTGTTTAACACTCAACATTCTCAGCACTTTCATCCTCACCCTCTCCTCCTAAGCTCTCTCTGGGTGAGGCTCTGAGGTGTGACCATTTCAAAGGCTAACTTCCACTAGAAAGTCTCCAATTGAAAAAGTAAGTTCTGGTCCATGACACCTAATATTCTGCCCCCAAATTTCAGGTTTTCAACAGGAAGGGGAAACATTTTGGGAGAAAGGCAGTTAACCCTCCTTCTCTCTATTTACTGAAATCCCACTGCAGTTTGACTTCGCCTGAAGGCGAGACTATCTTTACTACTGTTGCCTGTGCTATGACTCATTCAAAGAGATGCTATGAGTCCCCACTGTTAGGCCAACTCAGAAACCCTGACTTCGTGTGGCACAGGGTTTTCTTCTAATGCCTGGTTTTAGATTTAAGTTTGAAGTGCCAGATTGAGAGGCACATGTTGGCCCACCAGAGGTCACGGCAGTCAGAGATGGCGAAAGAGGTGTGGCCTGGGGAAAGGAACGTGAAAGAGGTGAACAGTGGCAGCAGTGAGCCAGAGGGAATGCAGCGGAAGATGGGCAACACAGGCTGGGGCAGGCCAAACACGGCAGGCCAAAAGGAGAAGAAAAATAAGATTATGCTGGGTCAAGAACTCCATGCAGGGATGGAAACATAGCTCAGCGGCTAAAGGTGCTTGCTTACAAAGGCTGACAGCCTCAGCTCAGTTCCCCAGCACCATGTCAAACCAGACACACAAAGTGGCACATGCATCCAGAGTTGGTTTGCTGTGGCTGGAGGCCCTAGCATACTCATTCTCTCTCTCCCTCTCTTCTAAACTCAACTCAGAGTGAGTGTGAAGGGAGTGAGTGCTAAATGAGATATTCCTATCACCACCTCCAAGGCTAAGGAGACGGGGTGGAAGGAATGTACGAGCCAGGGGATGGTGAGGAGTGCTGTGGAACGCTGTCGTCCTGCCTTGCCAGGGGAGGGGACTCACGATGGCACAGCCACTGTCATTGCGTACACCTGACCTGCTGAACAGTAGGCCCGTCAACATTCCATCACGGATGATGTGGAGTGCATGAGGCCTCATCCCTCCCTGAGGAGTTGTGAGGAGCTCATCGTTGCTGGGAGATCAGGAGATACTTGTTGCAGTGGTGTGACTGCTGGTGACTTGCATGTTTTGGGTAAGTAACTTCCCACCCATGCTCATGCAGGCCACCTTCATGAGACCCAGTGGGTCACACACAGACACAAGAGAAGAAAAGAAAGACAGCACATCCAAGTAGAAGAGGGACTAGCTTGGTAAAAAGAAGAAGGGGTACAATGGATGGAGGGACAGGAAAGGAAATCAGAGAAGGTAATGGGAGGGGATTATGATCAAAATACAATATGTACATATATAAAATTACTAAAAATAATAAGAATTCAATGCAAGTTCGCTTCCATTTCACTATGAGCTCCTTCAGGAAAAGATTCTTTGTAGGTATTCAATAATGTTTCTTTCTTCAGTGAGGCCCTGTTCTTTGAGGTTTAGTAATGCTTGAAAGAGAACCTAAAACTTTTCATTCTGTCACTTTAAATATATACTTTAACTCTAATAGTTATGTAAATGTCTTGGGCAGGATTTCCTAACAGACAGGATTTTAGCTCATTACTGGGTCTTGTGGCTTTCTATATTTTAATAGAAGTTGTAATTAAAGAAAATGCCTCAGAATTGAAATTCTCAAGAGGTTTTCTCTTTGTGGCAGTATCTTTACACACACGAATGCAAATTATTTTATTATTATTTTCCAGCTGCTTAAACACCTCATGGATTCTCCAAGCTTCAACTTAACCCTCCCTCTCCCAGACCCAGTGGCTCCTAAAGGTCACAGCTCATGAAGAAGGGAGCTGGCATAACTAACCAACACAGGGCTGAGGACACAGCTTGGCATTAAGTAGCGCCCAGGAGGCCTTGGGTTTGATCTCTATGTCCAAAAAGAACAGGGGTAAGGAGGCTGGAGAGATGGCTCAACAGTACAGGCTCTTGCTTGCAAAGCCTAACAGCCTGAGTTTGAGTACCCAATTCCATATAAAGCCAGATGTGGTACATGTGTCTTGAGTTTGTTTGCAGCAGTAGAAGGCCCTGACACACCCATGTTCATTCTATCTCTCTGTGTCTCTCTCAAATAAATAAAAACATTTTAAAATTTGTAAAAAGACCAAAAAAATTAACCAACATAATTTTCACATATATTACACTTTTCAACGTTTCATTAAGAAGGGCAGTATAGTGCTGGAGAGATGGCTTAGCGGTTAAGCGCTTGCCTGTGAAGCCTAAGGACCCCGGTTCGAGGCTTGGTTCCCCAGGTCCCACGTTAGCCAGATGCACAAGGGGGCGCATGCGTCTGGAGTTCGTTTGCAGAGGCTGGTAGCCCTGGCACGCCCATTCTCTCTCTCCCTCTATCTGTCTTTCTCTCTGTGTCTGTCACTCTCAAATAAATAAATAAAATTAAAAAAAAAAAGAAGGGCAGTATATATCTAAATAAATTAGCTAACAATGAGTGAAAACAAAGCAGACACTACTTCAGAATTATAAATTGGATTGTCAGCTAACTCAGGGTCCAAACATTGATGGCATGTAGCATCCACGTGCCCACTAGTGGAGTGGGTGGCTGTCCAATCTGAGCAAAGCTGTGTGTAGCTGTGAGGCACTGAGATTAGCTGCAGACAAATGCCTGGGAGATCACATTGAGGTACTGCCCTCAAAAGAAATAATCTATTGGAATAAAGAAGTACACAGAGCTATACCCATCCTAGATTGAATATGTAACGAACGTGAATATACAAGGCAACATCTACCAGTGGTTTAAAGGGAAATGCATTTCTCAGTGTGGAGGGTTCTCTGGCAGAGGAGAGAGGGGTAAACGCACAGCATACAGCTGATGAAGAGGGCCGTACTGCAAGTAAGTTGTCGCAGGGAACGTAGGAGACAACAGACTAGGAATCTGCAGACCAGACCACAGGTGACACACAGAGAACAGACCCTCATGCTGTAGTCCACAAGTGCCAGAGGGGAAGATGGGCGGGCTCATGGCTGCAATAACACAGGGAAAATACACTTTGACTCCTAAGCAGTTTGCAGATGAGTTTCCAGGGCCCAAGAGACTCCACGATGTGTGTAAGGGAAGGTGTAAAGAAGTCACTGTGTGACAAAGACAGGTCAGGAGGGTGATGTTCCTATCTTGCATATGCAAGAGGAAGCCATGGTGTTTTGTGTCTCTTCTATGGGACAAGCTCCTTGTGTCAAACGAAGATTAGCTGTTGACTGTGCAGCAGACATACTCATTACACGCACATACATCCAATATTTGTATGTACCCATTTACGCATGCGTACATGTGTGTGTGCATTTTTACTGTAATGTATTCTCTACCCTCCAAGAAGTCTTACTTTAGTGAAAATGAGGAAATTTGTTTACAAGAAGTTATAATGAAGATGTTTGCCCTCCCACAAAAGCACCGCTGAGAAACCTTGAGGAATGAAACATTCCAGTGGAACAGACCTGACACTGACCTGGAGGCCTAGGCTGAGCAAGAAGACAAACAGACTGCCGGCAAAGGTGGAAGGAAAGACAAAACATGATCTCTGCTTAGGAATAAACATAATTGTTTACATAGAAAATTTAAGCAGTATAACAAAAATCATTAGAATACAGGTTGTACTCACATATAAATAGGTAAGTCTATTTATCTACCTATCTATGATCTATCTATCTATCTATCTATCTATCTATCTATCTATCTATCTATCTATCTATCTACCTATTTACCTATCATCTAGCATTTATCTAATCTGTCTAGAATATATATTACAAAAAAATCTGAATGCTTCCTCAAACATCAGCAGCAGCAACTCACAAAAATCGCAGGGAAATCAATAGAAGAAAAACTCAATCAACTGGAATCAACGTAATACAAAGTAAAGAACATATCCACATAGACACATTTCAACTGTACAGAAAGACACCAGAGAATGCCTAGCAAAAAGCAAAGGGATGTGATTCCCTGACTGGAAGTCAATAGTGCAAAGGTATCAATTATTCCAAGCCAATCAGTGGGACTTTATGCAAGAAACTCTACAAGTTTAGGCCAAAATTTATCTGAAAGAGAAATACTTAAGAGCAACTGCGACCATGGCGGGAGGAGTCTGTGCTGTAAGGACCAGTCACTGTGATCCAGAACTCTTCTCAAACAGGGAGCTGCGTGAGCGGATCGAAGCCTTCACCTTCATAAGGTGGGCACTAACCCTTCAGAGAGGGGAACAGAAAAGTAGCAAGTAACCGGCATGGAGTTCTGCAGCAAGGGAGAGGAAGTGGGAGAGCTGAGATTTGAACTAAGATAGCGGAGTTCCAGCATTCATGTTGGACACACGGTGACTGGTCCTGGCCCATGAGATGGACACATAGGAAAAAGTTTCCAAAGAGATTCATGTATATGTATATGTATATGTATATGTATATGTATATGTATATGTATATGTATATGTATATGTATGTGTGTGTACATACATACATATATACATATATACATACATATATATATATATATATATATATATATATATATATATATGGACAAAGATGCCATTTTTCTTTAAATAAAGAATATCTTAGTCAAGCTGGGTGTGGTGCTGCACGCCTTTAATCCCAGCACTCGGGAGGCAGAGGTAGGAGGATTGCCATGAGTTCAAGGCCATCCTGAGACTACATAGTGAATTCCAGGTCAGCCTGAGCTAGAGTGAAACCCTACCTTGAAAAACCAAAAAAAAAAAAAGAATATCTCATAAATGGTATTAGTCATTATCTGTTTGTAAAGTAATATTCCTGTATTGGATTTTTGTCACTGCTATAACAAATAACCTCAATTTGAGTTGCTTAAATCCAATAACATAAACTTGCTATCTCATGGTTCTGTAGGTCAGCAGTTTGAGGGCCTTGACTGGTTCCTCTGCTCTGGGTATCACAAGGTTAAAATCAAGGTGTTAGCTGGCCTGAGTGCTTATCTGGAAACCCTAGGGAGAAGTCCTTTCCAGTCTCACTCGTGTTTGCTCAGAGTTTGGGCAGAGCTCAGTTCCGTAAGCCACAGCACTGAGGTCCCCACGCCTAGCTGTCAGCTCAGAGACTGTCGGCTCTTTAGGACTGCCTGCGCCGCTCATCTGCCATTCCTCCCGTCTTTACAGTCCCGTGGCTCCTTCTCTGAGAACCGTGCGGAACGCTTCTGTTGCCACATCTCCTCTACGTCCAGCCAGAGGAAGTTCTCTGCTCATTAGCAGTCATAGTCATGCTGGATAATCTGGGATAATCTCTATCTCTCCCACTTTTGGTTTTTTGAGGTAGGGTTTCACTGTAGCTCAGGCTGACCTGGAATTCACTAAGTAGTTTCAGGGTGGCCTCGAACTCACAGTGATCCTCTTACCTCTGCTTCCCAAGTGTCGGGATTAAAGGTGTGTGCCACCACGTCCAACAATCTCTTTTTTCAAGCCACCTTCTTCTCTTCTGCCATATTCACAGATTCCAGGGAGTAGAATATGAATCTCCTTGGAAGCCATCCTATCTGTCTGTCTGTCTGTCTGTCTGTCTATCTATCTATCTATCTATCTATCTATCTATCTATCTATCCATCCATCCATCTATCTATCTATCACAATCTTTATTCCACATAGTAGATGCTATAAATTTTGGGTGCATTACAGAGTAAAATGTATAAAACAAAGCTCTACTAAGTTGTTTAAAGAAATAAGGAAATTTATTTCATAATATTGGATTAGGGAGGGCCTTCTTGAGCAAATATTTAAGTCTTGATTAAAAAAAAGACAGTAGAGCCTTGTAATATAGATCCTTGCTATGATCCTTGCTACTCTGGAAGCCAAGGAAGGAATATGGCAAATTCAATGCTTCAGAGTGAGTTTAAGACCACCCTGGGTACTTAGCAAGATCCTGTCTCAAGGAGAGAGAGAGAGAGAGAGAGAGACAGGGAGAGAAACAGAGAGAGAGAGAGGTGGGGGGGGGATATGAGAAAAAGAGAGAAGAGAAACAAGGAAGAGGCTATGGTACAATGCTAGAGTTTGCTTAAAATGTGCAAGGACTTAGCTTCACTTCCAGGACTGAGGGACAAAAAAAAGACAAAAATCTCCCAAAACTAAAATATTGAATAAAAAATTATAAGATAAACTGGGAGGAAGAATTAAGTATGTATAGTTTATTTAACAAATGAATCATTAATATAAAGATTATATATATATTTTTTCTAATTTTTTTTTTAAATTTCTTTATTTGAGAGTGACAGAGAGAGGGGGAGAGAAAGAGACAGAGAGAAAGGGAATGGGCGCACCAGGGCTTCCAGCCACTGCAAACGAACTCCAGATGCATGCGCCCCCTTGTGCATCTGGCTAACATGGGTCCTGGGGAATGGAGCCTCAAACCGGGGTCCTTAGGCTTCACAGGCAAGCACTTAACTGCTAAGCCATCTCTCCAGCCCAAGATTATATTTTTAAAACCTTTTCAGAACAAAATAAAAATTATAGGGGAAAATCAGCAATTCATAGAACTGCAAATGCTGGGTTTCTGTTTTTAGTAATGGAAGCTTAGATTATCCTTCCCTGGGTTGCTTCAAAGTGTTAGAGATCTAACAAGAAAAGGAAGAATTACGGGGCCAAGATCATGGAGATGACAGGACCCAGGAGGACTGGTACACCTGGCATTTGGGGACATTTTTCTATAGTGTTCTTTGCCAATTCTAGAGTGGTTGAGGAGAAGCTAAGCAGCTGGTTTAGTGCATGTGTGCCCCCCCCACACACATTAAAGAGCTATAAATTGTAGCATTGCAGTCTGAGACTTCCTAAGGGTGAGTATCTGATAAAAATCTCTATTCTTTACTGCTGAGTAGAACTCCATTGTATAAATGTGCCACATCTTCATTATCCACTCATATGTTGAGGGACATCTAGGCTGGTTCCATTTCCCAGCTATCATAAATTGAGCAGCAATAAACATGGTTGAGCACGTACTTCTAAGGAAATGAGATGAGTCCTTTGGATATATGCCTAGGAGTGCTATAGCTGGGTCATATGGTAGATCAATCTCTAGCTGCTTTAGGAACCTCCACACTGTTTTCCACAATGGCTGGACAGATTGCATTCCCACCAGCAGTGCTGCGTGAGAAGGAAAATACTTAGTAGCAGAGGCCAGTAAGTTGAAAAGGAGACATAAAGGGAAGAGAAAGGAAGGGAGGAGGGTACTTAATAGGTTGATATTGTATATGTGTAAGTACAATGATTGAGATGGGGAGGTAATATGATGGAGAATGGAATTTCAAAGCGGAAAGCGTGGGGGGGTGGAGAGGGAGGGAATTACCATGGGATTTTTTTTAATAATCATGGAAAATGCTAATAAAAACATTTAAAAAAAATCTCTATTCTTTGGATGGATTCCAAAAGGTTATACTCGGAAAGTAGGATGGGCTTACAAACAGGTCAGCCTTCTCCAGAAATGAAGTGTAGCTTCTAATCACCTTGATCCCTGAGAATGAATTCAAGACTGCGAGTGTCACTACCTCACTCTCTAGAAACAAATGCAAATTCTCTAGAAGAAAAGAACACCATCCTGGGTCTTAAGTCATCTCTAGATTTGCCTATAAAATATCTGCACCCAATCAAAGCAGCTAGTCTCAGGGAAGAAATATGTCAAAATCTAAAAGAAACAAAAAGTAACAAACTTTGAATAAAAGTCATCAAATGTATACTTTAAAATAATCAAGATACATAGTCCACAGAAGTAGGAAGGTGATTGTGAATTTTGGCACAGAATAAGAAACCTAAAAAGAACTAAGTAAAAATTTCATTCTGAAAAATATAATTACCAAAATCAAGACTGGACTCAACAGAAGATTAAATACAGTTAAGGACGGAATTAGTGAACTAGATTAAATATACTTAAGGATAGAATTAGTGAACTAGGAGCTAAGTAAGGAGAAAACATTTAAAATAAATAGAAGTAAGGGTTAGAATGTCTCTGTCTGATTTTCTCTCCCCCACGCCATGTCTCTTTCTTCTACACACACACACACCACACTAAAACAGAGAATAGGAAGAAAATTAGGCAGAAGTATAAGAGAAAACTACTATAATCACTAAAGAAAATATACCCATAACCCATTGAAAATCATTCAACACAGGCAGTCTAGACCCTGACGGCTTCCACTACCTTTTTTTTCAGCACTGGGAATTGAGCGCAGGGCCTGTGCTTGCTGGCAGGTACTCTACCTTTGAGCTATTTACCCAGCTTGCTACCAAATATTGTAAAGAAAGGAATAATAGCAAGCAGTGCTATATGTTTTATGAGAAATTATTTTTTAATATCATTTACTTATTTATTTGCAAGCAGAGAGAGGGATGAGGGAATGGGTGCAACAAGGCCTCTAGCCACTGCAAACAAACTCCAGATGCGTGTATCACTTTATGCATCTTGATGTGGGCACTGAGGAACTGAATCTGGGACATCTGGCTTTGCAATCAAGACCTTTAAAAGCTCAGCCTGAAAATTAATTAGGGCAGAAAACTTCAATGTTAAAATCTGGTAACATTATAATAAAATAAAATTATAGGCCAACTCCACTCATAAACACTAAAGCAAAAATTCTATATAAAATGGCAAGCCAGGTATAGTGGCTCATGCTGATCATCTCAGAACTTGAAGGCAGAGGTAGGAGATCACTGTGAGTTCAAGGTCAGCCTGGAGTATGGAGTAAGTTCCAGGTCGGTTGGGCTGGCATGAGACCCTGCCTCAAAAACAAACAACTTTAGCATCTAAGAGTTTTTAAAAGAATCAATGGGTTTTAAAAAAATATTTTATTTTTATTTATTTATTAGAGAGAGAGAGGGAAAGAGGCAGGTAGAGAGAAAGAGAGAAAATGGGTATGTCAGGGCCTTCAGCCACTGCAAACAAACTCCAGATGTGTGAGCCACCTTGTGCAACTGGCTTATGTGGTTCCTGGGGAATCCAACCTGGATCCTTTGGCTTTTCAGGCAAGTGCCTTAACCACTAAGCCATCTCTCCAGCAAAACTTATATGATTATATCAAAAACAGAAAGAATGTATTTAAGAAAATCCATTTCATTCATGATTTTACAAATGTGGGCTGGGGAGATGGCTTAGCAATTAGCCTAACGACCCAGGTTTGATTCCCCAGTACCCATGTAAAAAAGCCAGATGAACAAAGTGGCACATGGACCTGGAGTTCATTTGCAGGTTCTGGAGGCCCTGGCATACCCATTCTCTCTGTCTGTCTCCCTTCTATCTCTCTCTGCTTGAAAATAAATAAAAATAAAAACTTAAAAATGTCAAAAGCTTGTTGGTATAAATAAATTTTGTTGATGTGATAAGGAGAATCTACATATGCATTATATATTATTTCGACATATATCTACAACAAACTAAAAATACAGAACTTTTTGAAGCCACTTAAAATAGCATAATATAGCAAATAACAAAAAAATTTAAACACAGAAGACATGAAAGCTTTCGTCACAGAAAGTTACATATCAGAAATTACAGAAGGCTCAAAGAAGAGCAGGCACTATGTTAACGGCCTAAGAGGCATCAAAGTTGACAACTACAATCTAAAAATTTACACAGAAATGCGAAAGTCCTCAAAGAACCTACTACTAAGAGGTAAACTTCATGAGGTCAAAAATTTTGGTTTGGCTTGGTCACCCCGTGTATGTCCAGGCACACAGTAGGTGCTCAGTCAATGTTTGGTAAACTGAGTCCTGAAAGTGTCATCCGTTCACCAACAGCATCTGCTCTGCGCTCTCCAGTGACCGCCGCACGCCGTCTCCCTCACCTCTGCCACCCTCCTCCGCTATCAAGTCACGCAGGGCCGCAGTCTTCTCTGTTGAGTGGAACATTTGGGATCATTGAGCTCAATTTTCTGATTTTACTTTTCTTGCTAGGCTACTCATTCAATTAAAATCTGAAGCAGCAGGGTGGAACAGTGAGCTAGCTTTCTGCTCTGGCTCCACTGCGTGGGTGAGCCTGGAGCAGTACCCCGGAACCCTGCTGTTGCATTAGTAGGGCTCCATCACCGGGGCTGGGGTCTGTGCCTTTTCCACCACCCGCACTAGCAGCCACTCTCCCGATGCCCCAGCAAGTCTGCCAGGGCCGATTCCAACAGGCGGCAAATTCCTTCTTCCCCTTCTAATAATCAAGACCTAGGAAATACCCTCTATCCCTGCCAGTCTCTTCATCCTTTCAGAATAAGTCCAAGTGCAAACTTTACACTGAAGCCACAAATGACTAACCTATCCCTTTCCCTTATCACAGGAATATAAAATCCTAAGGTTTATGTACAAGATCTGAGTATTTGACTCACTGAAAAGAGGCCCAGTCTTAAGTATTCACCTAGTGAGCTATATACTTCACTAGTTGTCTTTTAACTTAATTCAACAAGTTATTCTTTGTACTTGAATATTCAGAGTAATATTTTTCCTAATGGAATGATTCTGTCTTAAATAGAAACTCAGCACACTACCTACATACACACTGTATTTAGTTGCCTATTTTTACTTCTAAATTGTACATTGTATTCCAAAAATACCACTTTTCTTATTTCCAGTTTAAATGATTTATCTCTGTAAATACCTGAACTTTGCCATATGTAGCTAATAATCAGTTTTAAATGCTTCTACCTCTAAATGACCCCTTTTCTACAGAAAAAGGAGAAGAAGAAACATAAGATGAACCCCAGGCCTAGGCAGGTCTAGTGGGGCCTTGAGTACTCTAGTCCGGGGTCACAGCCCTTTGGAACCCTGGGGCTCTCCTCTGGTCTTCAAAGCCCCCCAGCGTTCACTGCAAGGACAGAGAGCAGCTCCAACCATGTCGAAAAAGCTCCCTGGGAAGACAGCTGCAGTGAAGGAATGGGCGCTGGGCTGACACTTGGATTTGATATGTCAGCAAAGCTCAGGATAAAAACATGCAGCAGGCACATCTCTCCCCGCTCAGCACAGTAAGCCTGGTGGTGAAGGTCTAAACAAAAGGAATCTGCAGAAAGCAGGGGAGGAGAGCACACCCACTCCAGAAGGGTCCTTTTCACTTCCCTAAAAACAGGGTTGTGATGATCATGCACAGTTCTGAGTGAGGGACTTGGGGACAAGTGCTTGACTTGCTGTGCTGCTCAGATCTGCTAGACCTGCTAATTCATAAGGAACATGCTGAGATGTGTACTGTAATAAAAATATATTGTCCCTGACACTGTAGTTCAAGTGTGTGTTTCAGAAAACAGAGGCGCATAGTCAAACACTCATTGAGAATAAGATGTGGTCAAAATTAAATGTGGTTCATCCTTCACAGAGCTCAGGCCCTTGGATGGTATAGCACACCAGCTGTCTGGGAACAAATGTATTTTGTTGGCATGGGAACAAAAGAATTAGTCTGAATTTTGTAAATAAACTGTGGTTATTCAAATTGTTTGAAACAAGCCAGAATAATAACCATTAAACATGAAAAGTCAATACAAGTCTTTGAATCATATGTCTGTTGCAGTTATTACTCCCATTTTCATAATGGGCTCTGGGATAAAACACAGTTCTGAGTTGTTAGTGCTTTTAAATAGATTTCACTACAGATGAGTTAGCCCACGGCAGCCAAGGCTGTGAAGTTTGAAAATCCATTATGGAAAATGGAAACTAAAGCTTGGAAATCTGTAGAAGACCAATTCTTCCTTTTAACAACTGTCACGATTATTGCCTGATTGATTTCCTGTCTCCATAGCATCATCTTCTCTAAGGCCTTCATGACTCCATGGATTTGTTGGTTACCCTTGATGGTGACTCAGGTGGTTTAAAGATAAATCATGCTATACAATGAAAGCTTTGCATACATTGATTTTAGTTCTCCTAGAATCCATGTTATTCCCCAGCAGATCACTGAGCATTGTGGGAGGCAAGTAAATTCCTTGGGAAGACATGCTGGTGTTTGTAATAGTGTGTGAGAAGGAAGTAAGGCACTTCTGAAGGTATCTAATACGACCTGGAAGCTACACATACTAAAGGGCTCAAGTTCACCCTTGGGCCCTGGGAACCAGGCTGAGGAGATGGCTCAGTGGGGAAAGTAAGCGTGAGTGCTTCCATGTGGGGATCCCCAGAACCCACAAGCAGCCACATGCAGTAGCGTGAGTGTCTGTCATCACGGTGTGCCTATGTCAAGATGGTAGGTAGAACCCTCTGGAAGCTCACAGAACTGCTCTGCAGAGCAAGACAGGAGAATCCCCTGGTGGCCTGTGGGTCAGCTCGTCTGTCAAGCGCATCAGTGCTCAGAGATCCTGCCTCAAACCAGGTGGAAGGTGAACACTAGGGGCTATTTCCTGGCCTCCGTGTGTGTGTGTGTGTGTGTGTGTGTGTGTGTGTGTATGTGTGTGTGTGTGTGTGTGTGCGCGTGCACAGTAACACAGAAGACAAAAGGACTACTTTGGTGTCCTTTCTGCTTTGGCTTTCTGGGAGAGATTAGAAGGCAAAATCTGCCTTGTTTCAGAGGCAAGCAGAAAGGTGGACTGCCCGGTTATAAATCCTTTTGCTGCTCTAAGTCCGGGGGATAGCTGAGGGCCATGAAGAGCCCGTGAAAAGCTGCCAAATGAAACGATCACATTAGATGAAAACATGGATTAAAAGAATCACGAAAGACTTTGTGTCAAAGTCTAAGCAAGAGTATGCATAGAAAACGATGCTTTAGGATGTGCTTAAGAGGTCCAACACTGGGCTGGAGAGCGGGCTCAGCGGTTAAGGTGCTTGCTTGCAAAGACTAAGAACCCAGGTTCAATTCCCTAGTACCCACGTAAAACCAGATGCACAAAGTGGTACATGTGTACGGAGTTCATTTGCAGCAAATCAAGGTCTAGGTATCTCTCTCTCTCTACTTGCAAATAAATACACTTAAGGGGCTGAAGAGATGGCATAGTGGTAAGGCGCTTGCCTGCAAAGCCAAAGGACTTTAGTTTGATTCTCCAGGACCCACATAAGCCAGATGCACAAGGTGGCACATGAGTCTGGAGTTTGTTTGCAGTGGCTGGAGGCCTTGGTGTGCCCCTTCTGTCTCTCCCTCTCTCTGCCTCTTTTTTTTCTTTCTCTCAAATAAATAAGTAAAAATAAATGCACTTAAAAACTAAAAAATTTAAATGAACTTAGAAAAAAAGAGGTCCAATACTAAGGGCCTGCTATCATGAACCAAGACCAGTGGCTTTGGAGTAAGTCTTCAACCTCAAACTTCCTGAAGCATGTGATTATGCTCACGTCCCTTCCTTCCCACATTCTCCTCCCGTCCCTTCCTCTGCTGCTCTGTCCCTCCCTTCTTTGTCCTATTGATTCACTATGTAGTCTCAGGGTGGCCTTGAACTCATGGTGATCCTCCTACCTCTGCTTCCCAAGTGCTGGGACTAAAGGCGTGCGCCACCACGCCCGGTTCTATTGATTTACTGAGTACCACATGAGCCTAACTGCCGAGATGCAAGCACAGACATGAGAGTCCCAGCCCAGGGTCCCGGCCCTCGCTCAGTCACAGCACCAGTAACTGAGGAACTCCTGAAAGCCTCGGGGGAGGGCTGCGTGGAGGACGGGGAGCAGGCAGCAAAGGCTTGGCGAAGCAGTTCGACTCAGGGAGTGCTGTGGATGTTACAAAGGGGACAGGGGCACAGTCCTCACCCAAGAGCATCATGTCTGGTACCAACGTTTCTGCGGTTTATTTTTTTTTAATTTTGTTTTATGGCATGAAGATTTCCTGGCTCTGTTTTTTCCTTCCTGTACCTATTTCTTTTTGATTCCTGTGCAACTTCCCCTACTTTCTTGGTCTCTCTCTCTCTCTTTTTCTTTCTCTCTCTTTTTCTCTTTTGGTTTCCAAGGCAGGTGTCTCTAGCTCAGGCTGACCTGGAACTCACTGTGTAGTCTCACGATGGCCTCAAACTCCTAGTGACTCTACAACCTCAGCCTTCTGAATGCTGAGATAAAAGGCCTGCGCCACCACTCCTGGCTTGGTCTCTCTTTCTCTCTGTTTACAAACTCCAGATGCATGTGCCATTTTGTGCATCTGGATTTATGTGGGTTCTGGGGAATCAAACCTACGTCGTCAGCCTTTACAGACAAGTACTTTAATGGCTGAGCTGCCTCTCCAACCCCCTCCTGTTCTCTTGAACTGGCTGGGCTGTGAGCTGCTCGGCGTTTCTTCTCCCCATCAGCTCCTGTTTGTCACAGTTGCCCCGCACTGTGGGCTTTTGCTGCTCACGTTCCTAGAGCTCTGTCTGCAGTCCTGGACTCAGGTTTTCAACCCAAGTGCATGTCACGCTAGCATTTCAGATGCCATATCTCAGATGCCCACTATTTACCAGCTTATCAACTCAAAGCTCAGTGTTATTTTCGACATGTCCTGCCACATCAGTGTTTTGTGACTTCTTCCTTTGGGTAAATAGCTACCACCTCTTCTTGCTCCCTGAATGGCCGCATGAAGCTCACTGCCATCATCTCCAGTCGGGTCTCTCATCCTTTGCTGCTGATTATCTTTGCACAGAGGAACCCAGACTGGGGAATGGACATTCCCTGGCAGGGAGGGAAACCCCCCAGGTGCTGACAATGTCCAGGGATGACTGCATGGACGCCTGAGTCCTGTGTCCCAGCCTGGCCACCAATTGCCCTGACACACACCAGTGCTTGGTAAAGAGCAGATGCTCAGTAGCAAAGAAATGGGAAAAATGAATGAAACCATTTTTCTAGCCTTGTCTTCTCTTTGATGATATTACCCTCTGGCCAAGCTATTGTTACTCAATGTCCCTACAACTTCTGAGCAGGCTCTGCTTTGTGCCGCCTCTTGTCCTGCTCCCTGACAGGAAGGTCCTCTGCGAATGTCGCCTCACAGGCCCCTCCCCCGCTGTGAGTGACTCATCACACATGGCATGATGTTCCTGAGGGCCCTGTGGGAAGGTGTTATCACCGATAGCGTACGGACTGGAAGGCTGACGTCCAGAGCGGTCCAGGATTTGACCAAGATCACATGCCCAGTAGCGACCAGAGTGGATACAGAACTGGCGCTGCTTTTCCTACTGGATCCCGCTAGTTCATGGAGTCTCTCCTGTTTCCCACCCTGGATTTGATGGAGTGGTTTGGACAATGTGTGTCCCCACCACAACCCCTAAGCATGCAATGACCACTGAGACCAGCCCTGGCCTCTAGATTGTCTCCTAAACATGCCAGTGTGCTCACTGAAACAGGAAGTCCGATGCTTCAGAGCTGTGGCTGGACTGTGTGACTGGCTCTTAGCTATATATTTTCAACAGCAATGGCGTACTTGGGCCTGCACAGCGTAGACTTCGACGTTTGTACAGTGCACAACATTAGGAGCTAAACCAGCTGCGCAAACATTGGCCCCAAAGCTACAGTAGCCCCCAAGGGCAGCCCGCGAGAGTGCAGTGAGGTGGGAGCTAGGGGCTTTTTCAGAGGCCTACGGAGCATAAGTGCTGGTACTTTGCTGACCACCTTTGGAAAAACCTGGTTCCCTGGGTGCCACAGACTTTTATAAAGACTCTCTGTCCAGTGCCAAGCCCTGGTTGGGGCACTGGGAACCCAACTTTTGCCTGGCAAATCTTCTGCTTCTATTTTCCCCTGGGCCTGGGGTGTGAGATGCCAGGAGGGAGGGTCCTGGGTTTCTTCAACTTATGACTCAGAGCCCAGAGGAAAAAGAACCGACTTTAATTCCCGCCCGGAGTCTACATCTTGCTGTACTGGAAGGCAGGATCTAGGGCACATCTACCCTAATTTCTTCTCAGGATCTAGCACTGTTTTGCACAACTGCTCGGACAGAAGACTGAACGGGGGCTGGGGATGTGACTCCGTGGGCGTCACTTGGAATGTGACTCCGTGGGGCGTCACTTGCCCAGCTTGTGTGAGGCTACGGACCATCCCAGCATCAGGCGGGGAAAATGTAAAAAGTGATGAGTAACTACGGACTGAATCTTCCCTGAAATGTTCACTATTATATTTTCCCCATTATTTTATTTAAAATAATTTTTTGGGGAAAATGAATAACTGATATAATTAAATATAAAGAAAGAAGCAAAATCAGCAATGTATGAATAGAACCTGAGAATTAATGAAATCTTTAACAAACACATTTTCCTTAGCCTTGGTAAAATCAATATGAAAGCTGTACATGTTCTCGAACTTTTAGATCTACAGTTTGAAGCAGTTTGTTACACGTATGTTAGCATCCATATTATATTAGGCTAGATTCTGATATTGTTTGATGATTTCATAATAAACACGGGCTTTATGCAGTGTTACAAATGCCAAAGAAAATTTTACCTCATTTCTTCTCTTCCTTCTCTATAATTTGTCAGGTCAAATTATCTATTCACCTTGTAAATAATGAAACACTGGTCTCAAAAGTGAATTTCAATTTTACCATAATATTCTGATTAACACCTGAACCTGAGTGACAGATGGCATCTGTCCATTTCACAGTGTCTAACATGATAGAAATGACATCGTGGAAGGGACGACACACACACAGGCCTATTCTGGGTGTGTAGGACGGTTGGCCACATGTCAGGGAAGTTATACCCTTTCTTGATGACCTTGTTTCCTTGTACAATGAGGAAGTTTGATCAGAGCTCTGATTCCTCATCCTTTCCTGAAATTATGGGATTCTTGCTCAGATCTTATCTGGAAATTACAAATTATTACCTCCTGGGGTAGATAAATATAATGGTGATTATAGTGACTTTACTATTTGTGGACTATAGGAAGAATCATATTTTTATAAGATTAACTAGGAAAACCAGTATTTTCTCATTCTTTCTCTCTTGAATCTGCAAGAAAGGGTCAGAGCTTCCTTGAGTCCACTGACAAAGGTGTCTTCTCTGGGGTCTTGGATCTGCTTGCTGACCTGCCACCAGAGGCAGGCAGAGGAGCTGATGGTACCAAGGCAAGTGGTGGGCAGCAGGACACCACCCAGCAAGACCTGATGAGAAACAGCCTTGTGTTTTTAATTAAAAACAGAACTTTTAAAATGCCTCATTCATTTTTTGTTTTTGTAGAATCAAAACACAGGAATTTTTCTCAAATGAAAACCAGAAACAGTTTAAACTTTTTAAAAAAGCAAGCAAGTTATAAAAAGCAGCTTAGGAAATTGTCCTTTGTAATCCTGCCAGTTTCAATTCTGATTCTTTATGAAACTAGTATCAGGATAATCGTATTTGGTTGAGAAGAACATTCTAAGTAGCTGTTTTACATACGCTTCAGTTGTTTGATTGGCTGATCAGTGAGGCTAGCTACTGGTACTATTGTGACTTTGATGGATAACAAAAAAGACAGCCTTAATATCACAATGTCAACATTTAAGTATCCCAAGTTCACATATAAGCAGACCCTAAAAGCTGTCCATGGTTGTAGTTCTAATAGTAACAATATTAATACTAATACTAAGTATTATTATTCTTATTTTTTTGGTTGTTTGAGGGAGGGAGGGTCTCGCTCTAGCCCAGGCTGACCTGGAATTCACTATGTAGTCTTAGGGTGGCCTTGAACTCATGGTGATCCTCCTACCTCTGCCTCCCAAGTGCTGGGATTAAAGGCGTGCACCACCACGCCCGGCAATTATTAGTTTTTTCGAAGTAGGGTTTTACACTAGCCAAGACTGACCTAGAATCATTCTGTAGCCCAGGATGGCCTTGAACTCATGGTGATTCTCCTACTTCAGCCCCACAGTGCTGGGAATAAAGGTGTGAGAAATGTCATCCATTCTTTCTTCCTTTACTTTTTTTTTTTGTTTTTTTTTGTTTTGTTTTTAGAGGTAGGGTCTCACTCTAGCCCAGGCTGACCTGGAATTCACCATGGAGTCTCAGAGTGGCCTCAGATACATGGCAATCCTACCTCTGCCTCCTGAGTGCTGGGATTAAAGGTGTGCACCACCATGCCTGGCTCTTTATTTCATTTTTGAGATAGGGTTCCAAGCTGGTCTCAAATTAGATATGTAGCCAAGAATGACCTTGAATTTCTGATCCTCCTGTTTTCACCTTATGTATACTGGGATTTTAAGTGTGATTTAATTCTAATTATTCTTCTTAGACTCACAAATTGAAACAATAATATGAATCAAATTAAGACAAGAATATTAAATTAAATATAAATAAATGTTATTTATTAAGTCCCTAATACTTGCTGCTCAGATTTGTTGAAACAACTACTTTCCCTCCCCAGGCTCCTCAGCTTTCCCTCGCCATATCCCAGGACCTTATCCCAGGAGAAAGACTAATGTCTCACAGTTACCAAATTAAGAAACATTCCGAGTCATCAGTGAGTATTTCCTGACCTTTCTTTGGTAAACTGTAGCCCAATAGAAGATATCAGAATTAGCGTAAAAATATTATAAAAAGCTATTGTCACTACAAAGATGAAAGCAACTTTGATGATCAAAAAGAAGTCAATAAAAATACTGAAAGTAGTTCCTGAATCCTTCCCTATTGTTCATTTGGGATCTCTTCATTTCCCAGCTCTCAGTATAGTATGGGATTTTCTGTGTGAAGTCTTGCCATGAACGTAAGTGATGTCAGCAGAGCTTTACCCTAACTCATATTTTAACCACGACTGGGGAAGCCCAAGCCCTCCAGAGAGCACCAGTCCCTGCTTGTACAAAGCCTGTCTTTTCTTCTAACTCTAAGTGGCCTCCACAGAGGGTGGTGCTCAGGTGACCTTTAGTGACAGCCCTATGCTAATCGGACCTTCCAAGGAGGCATTGTCATCTGTGGCTCAATTTGCTCTGTGTTCATTTTCTCTGCCCCTTGCTTTTCTCTGCTCATGCAAGGTCAACGGATGGCATTTCACTGAATGAGTGACAATGAATGGCCATAGCAAATGCCTACTGTCCCCAGCATGGAATACCATTCTCTTGTCATCCTTAATAAGCATACTTCCCACCACTGCCCACAGTTACTTGTGAACTTTTTTCTTAGGTGTCTATTCAGAGCCTACTGTCATAGGAATAGCAGTACCCTAAAACAAGAGAGCACACAGGTAAGCGGGCAGTGAGCAGCTACCTGAACACTCTGTTTTCTTACATGTGAGCAAATGTTTTACCCAGACTATTTGGATAACCACAAGGAAAACTCAAATTTTGTAGAAGATAAAAATATAGGGGCAGATACATTTTATATTAAATTTAAGATCACGGATTCTAACATGTTTTTGCTATCAAATCTTTTTTATTATTTATTGATCTTTTTTAACTAAAAAGGCTCTTAGACCCCTTCACCCCTGTCTAAATTCTGCTGAGGGTCTTCTTCAATGGGGTTATTGGTATTCACTGTGGAGACCAAGAGGCCTCAGTCAGTCTTTGGGGGAGGGATAAAATGCCTCAGTATTCCCACCCATCCCGAGGCTCTTATAATCTTTCCACAATGTTCCCTGAGCCCTGGTGGGCAAGATGGGATTTGATTTCCTGTTCCTTTCTCTGTAGCCTCTGAATGTCTGTTTTGATGAAGCTTGATATTTATGAGGTTTTATTAACTAGAAATGAACTTTAAAATTGCCATAATGGGAGCAAATATCTGGACTTAATATGAACTCGTGTGAAATCCTCAACCACTTACTGGCTTACATGGTCCTGGATGATTACGTGACCACTGCGAGCTGTAGTGGGCTGATGCTGACTTCATATGGTCACTGAGAGGACTTGAACTAATATGGACAGTGCTTCTTATACGGTGTCTGTGGCCTTGTAAGCATGTGTGAAGTGTGGCTGCTAGATTTTTATCCTAACAATGCTATCTTGCTATCTTAGCATTAACCACATTGACACCAACACTATGTAATACCTGTACTTATAAAGGCATACATGCAGACTTACGATAGTATAGACCTCTGTATGTGAGATATATCAGGATACATATCAGAGAGTATGAAGAAGTCAGGTCACCTCAGTGAGTTTTATTTAAGTCTCATTTCTTCATATAAAAATGAGCTCAAATGGATCATACACTTAAATATAAATCATAAAACTATAAAGTTCTTAGGAAAAAAGCAGAAAATTTGGAACACAGTGCTAGGCAAAAGTTCTTTGACTTGATACCAAGAACATAATCTAAGGGAAAACTGACAAACTGAACTTAATGAAAATTAATTTCTTTTTGGTCAAGAGCCCATGAAAAAAATAAAAGGACAATCTACAGAGTGTGAGAAAAGATTTACAAATTACAGAATTCAGGGACAATTCATACTTGTTACTCATTACTACTTACTTTGCCAAAGTGTACAATTTCCTGCTGTGGGATCATTTTTTTTTATTTTTTTTATTTTTATTTTTTTTTTAATTTTTATTAACATTTTCCATGATTATAAAATATATCCCATGGTAATTCCCTCCCTCCCCACCCCCACACTTTCCCATTTGAAATTCCATTCTCCATCATATTACCTCCCCATTACAGTCATTGTAATTACATATATACAATATCAACCTATTAAGTATCCTTCTCCACATTTTTTAAAACTTAAAAAAATGAGCTGGAGAGATGGCTTAACAGTTAAGGCACTTGCCTGCCAAGCCAAAAGACCCAGGTTCAATTTCCCAAGACCCACAGAAACCAGATGTACAAAGTGGTGCATGCGTTTAGAGTTCCTTTGCAGCAGCTAAAGGTCCTAGGGCACCCATTCTCTCTCTCAAATAAATAAAAATTTAAAAATGTTAAAAATTCTT